>NC_085101.1:5971659-5976659 GCF_963422355.1 Corticium candelabrum | reverse complement strand
AACTGATGTCTTACTTCATCACATTTGGTCACGTTTTACTTCAACTTTCCATGAAAGATTCCTATAGGAAGACATTCAGTAGATGTGGTAATTTTCCTCTCCTTATACTTAGAATCATGAATACTTCCAATCTCATTAGCTAATTCCAGAAGTCTAAACTCATCCAGTCTGTTTATTGTATCTTCAATTGAGGTGATTGTGGCTGTTTGTTGTATGCGATTTCCTGCATGTGGTGCAGATTGGAGTCTTCTAATCTCATTTTTCATTTGTCCTGGAAGCCATTGTTAACTCTTCTCCATCACACCTGAAACTCAATCGTCTCACCACATTACTGCAACATTGTTGCTATTGAATGATTGATGGTCGATGGATCATGCAGTCAGGGATTTGTAAATGCCCAAGTGTGTGATTTCTGGTGGTGATAATTATAGAATCTTTTGTAGATAAGCTGGATGACGTATGAGCCATAATTCAATTATTTCCTCTAGCAAGTTAGTTGGAGCCCTAGACGCACGCTTACTTGCCACACAGTCACAACTAGCACATCAAAGCAATAGAAATGTATCCACATGAAGATGTGGACATACAGTTGACAGACATTTGACATACGTGTATGTCTTGAAGAAGCAACATTCTGGTGACCTGATTGTGGTCACGTGATGGGTACTGTTGCGTGTTGGTGTGATGCTCTGATAGACACATCTGCACGTGTGAGCTGCAGAGAGACCAGAAACGGCGTCAGTCTGTTGATGTGAAAGCAGATATTGCAATATTGCATGAACTGCCACAGTCTTGTAGCGTTGGTGAGAAACATTCATGCATGCTGATGCCCTAGGCACAAATGAGCTGCTGCTGGTGTGTGTGTGTGTGTGTGTGTGTGTGTGTGTGTGTGTGTGTGTGTGTGTGTGTGTGTGTGCTTGCGTGTGTCAGTATAAATGTATGTATTAACTTAATGTATGCAGCCTCACTCTAGCTGTGCAATAAAGTAAATATTTCTTACTAAGATCATCAGCTATGTATGTATGCATGCATGTAAGTACAGTATGAATATACATATGTATGTATGTATGTATGTATGTATGTATGTATGTATGTATGTATGTAGTCATGTATGTATGTACGTGTCCTCTGTCCTATACCCACAGACATACAAAAAATGCATGCGGTCATATTGTCGCGCGCGCACACACACACACACACACACACACACACACACACACACACACACACACACACACACACACACACACACACACACACACACACACACACACACACACACACACACACACACACACACACACACACGCACACACACACACGCACGCACACACACACACACACACACACACACACACACACACACACACCACATTCGCTCCACTATCTTCAACCCCCATTCCACCCTCCACAACCCAACATCCCCACAAATCCACACCAAACAAAAAAAAACTCATCAACCCCGCCAACGACACACAACAGACACAACACCATCACTCGCAAGTTACCATCCAATCCAATTGCCACAAAAACAAACCACAACACAAATTCCCGGATGTTACTCTAACTAATTCAATTACCCATATCATCATGTTGTGGGCGTCGTCGGGCGCCTCTCGTGACCTCCTCGGCGTCTCCACACTCGTCGCCCTCCCTTCCATCACACACATCCAACCCAGCCTCACAAATGGCTGCAGCTCTACGCCACCCGGTCGCCTCACTCTCCACCTCAACATCCGACCCAAGACGAGACGCGCACGTCGACCTACCACCACCACCTCCATACACCAAAAGGGAATCCCCCTCTGCAGCCATGGCGCGGCGTGTAGTTCGCGCTCCGAATGCAGCGGCCGACGCGTGCGGCTCGACGGAGTCGAATCGCGGCTCGAGACGCTCGCTCGATCAACGGAACAAGAAGAAGAGTCGCTCATTGGTCGTGCGACTCGGTTGTGTGCTCTTGCTAATTGGTTTGGTGGTCTCGTGCACCGCTTTCGTACTCGCACTCGTTAGCTTCAGTGCGAGCGACACGCAGCATTTGCAGCGTCAGGTTGGTCCTTTAGTGTGTTGATTTTTTTGGTGTAGAGTCTGATTGGTGGGTCTGGCTTGGTGGGTCGTTTTTTTTTTTTGTTGATGGAGTCTGATTGGTCTGATCGTGTGTGTGTGTGTGTGTGTGTGTGTGTGTGTGTGTGTGTGTGTGTGTGTGCGTGCGTGTGTGTATGTGTATGTGGTTCACTGTGTGTGTGTGTGTGTGTGTGTGTGTGTGTGTGTGTGTGTGCGCGTGTGTGTATGTGTATGTGGTTCACTGTGTGTGTGTGTATGTGTATGTGGTTCACTGTGTGTGTGTGTGTGTGTGTGTGTGTGTGTGTGTGTGTGTGTGTGCGCGTGTGTGTATGTGTATGTGGTTCACTGTGTGTGTGTGTGTGTGTGTGTGTGTGTGTGTGTGTGTGCGTGTGTGTATGTGTATGTGGTTCACTGTGTGTGTGTGTGTGTGTGTGTGTGTGTGTGTGTGTGTGTATGTGGTTCACTGTGTGTGTGTGTGTGTGTGTGTGTGTGTGTGTGTGTGTGTGTGTGCGCGTGTGTGTATGTGTATGTGGTTCACTGTGTGTGTGTGTGTGTGTGTGTGTGTGTGTGTGTGTGTGCGTGTGTGTATGTGTATGTGGTTCACTGTGTGTGTGTGTGTGTGTGTGTGTGTGTGTGTGTGTGTGTGTGTGTGTGTGTGTGTGTGTGTGTGTGTGTGTGTGTGCATGTGCATGTAGCATTTGCGGCATCAGGTTGTCCCCTAATTAAATTTAGTGTATCCTTTCTCTCTTTCTCTTTTTGATGGAGTCTGATTGGTGTGTGGTGTGTGTAGCTCGACGCGTTGCGTCGCAAATTCGACGCGTTGGGCGGCGATTCGTCGAGGGTGAGTTTCGTGCGGGTGTCATCGACAGGTAGGGTAGAAGCCTGAAGGTGATACATGTTTTTGTGTTAGGAGAGTGGAGAGATGGAGCAAGAACTCGACGCGTCTCTTCGACCAATCAGACAGCAGGCAAGTTGCTACACAGTGTGACACGTTGCTACATTGTGTCTATGACATGTTGCTACACTGTAGCTCGTCGCACGTGCATGTCAAAATCCCTACTCCTATTGTCCATGCGTTCACGTTTTCTTGTTTTTTTTTTTGGGTGTGTGTGTGGATGTTAGGTGGTGAGTGATTCTGCAAGAGTGACTGAGTTGTCGCGTTTGTATGATGCTCTATGGCTTGACGTCGACCACATCAATGTCTCCCTCTCTACACTCAAGTTACTATCTGCTGATCAACAGACATTGATCAAGCAATGCATTACAAAGGCAACAATCTCACGTACTAATATTTCTTATCTGGTCTCTCATCAGTAAACATGTTAGGTGCAAAATATTGAGATACAACTGAGGAGTTGGATGAGACGTGTAATTGATGTGGAGACGGAAAATGAGGGTCTGAAGGAAATGGTGCGTTCGTTGTGTGTCTGTCTAGTTTCATTGGTTGTAGTAGTTTGATGATGTTGCAGGTGGAGCTGATAAGAGGAGAGATGAAGAGATATGGGGCAAGTGTTGATGCTCAGGTGAGGTAGACTAGAATAGAGAGTATGTCTTTAGTCTCACTTCTAAATAGATGTGAGTCTGTTCCTCTTGTCTGGTGATTAATGGGGTTAAGAATGTAAGTGCTGTCACGAAGTAGTCATTTGAAGGATGTTACTGGTGTGTGTGTGTGTGTGTGTGTGTGTGTGTGTGTGTGTGTGTGTGTGTGTGTGTGTGTCTGTGTGTGTGTGTGTGTGTGTGTGTGTGTGTGTGTGTGTGTGTGTGTGTCTGTCCGTCCATCAATCTGTCTGTCTGTCAAATACATATATTTTTCAAATCCAAAGAAATTTCCATCAAGAGCTTAAAAGCTAGTCTCTAAGTAAAGTTCCTCTAAATCAACAACAAACACTTGAGGCTACAACAGATAACCCCATAGGGGGATCAGAATACATTTAACCACTTAGTTTAAAACAAATTGATATTGGTCAAGGACACTGCAGTCTGTCTGTCTGTCTGTCCGTCCTTTAATCTGTCTCTGTCTGTCTGTCGTTTAATCTCTGTTGTTGAATCTGTTTGTATGTCTGTCTGTCTGTCTGTCTGTCTGTGTTTGTCTGTGTGTCTGTCTGTGTGTTTGTCTGTCGTTTAATCTGTCTGTCTGTCTGTCTGTTTGTTTGTCTTTGTAGGATTTGTCCTTATCTAAACTACCCTCTCTTTCTGCATGTATTCCCATGGTTGTTTTCAATGATAAGTACAGCATGTCACCAACATCATTCCATGTGACGTTTATTAATCATGAGCAGAACACCTCAGTAGGAGAATGCAACACAACAAACATCCATAGACTTCCTACATTAAAGTTTCACCTCATCAATATATTGGATGCCAGTCCCACACAAAGTGAACAGACTCCATCATGCACATACACATAGCTCTAGATCATAAACCACACTCTGACCAAGAGCCTAATTATTGTAGATGTGGAATGAATGTACACATGTATAGCTGCACTCTTAGAATACGTTATGTTACTGGAATGCACTTGTAGCATAGCAGCAGCTACAAAAACGTAGCTATACAACCTACACAAAGCCACACACTTAGACATACATACATACATACATACATACATACATATGTACATGTATCTATGTACAGTAGCAACATGTTGCAGTTATACAATGAACAAAGTAGGTACATCTTGTAGTGCCTAGCTGTGGGAATGGCATTTGCTTAGCTTTATTCTTGGAGCACAAACAATAGTTTGTACTTTGAGATGGTTCCATGTTTGCTGCTGCAGTGTACATTCTGTTAATGTCTGTTAACATTATTAGTTGGGATATCGGTTGTGTTATTGGTTGTGTTATTGGTTATTGGTTGGATTATTGGTTGGGTTATTGCACTTGAACATTGGCCAAGTTGTAAGCAAACTACAAGGTAGGAATGTTTTGCTATGAAATTAG
>NC_085101.1:5964159-5969159 GCF_963422355.1 Corticium candelabrum | reverse complement strand
ATCGTACCTTGCAGTTGCCAACTACGGCGACATCAGTACAGGCAGACATACTACAGACTCAGTCATATACAGATTCAATGGTCACGCGTTTGAGGTTCATCAACGACTAACCACTACAGGAGCCTACGATGTCAAACCGTTTGAAATCAACCGCAGACATTTCCTAGCCGTTGCCAATCATGGAGACGAAGAGACGTACAACACAAAGTCGCTGATTTATGAATGGAATTCGACACACTTTGTGCCGTTTCAGTTCGTTCAGTCTCATCAGGCGAGCGACATTGACGCATTCGAAATCGGCGGGAAACATTTCGTTGCGATCGCCAATCGTTTCAACGGTGAAACGTACGACGTCGACGTGTCTATCCTCGTGTGGAACAGCAAGAGATTTGTCTCGTTTGAACAGCTGGACATGACAGGAGCGAGTGCAATCGAGCATTTTACGATCAACCACGAGGCATTCTTAGCAATTGCTAGCTACAAATCAGGACCTGGGCAATACAGGGTGAGTTCCCGGATATACAGATGGAGCCAGGGACGGTTCGTGTTGCATCAGGATGTGAACACAATCGGGGCGTGGGACGTCAAGGCGTTCCACATCAAACGAAGACACTTTCTCGTGTTCGGCTGCTACTTTAACGGATACACACAACAGATAAATTCTCTTGTACTAAAATGGGACGAGAAGAACCGCGAGTTCATCACGTACCAGCAACTGGAAACTCGTGGTGTAAGACACGTTGACTATGTCGCTATAAACGGTCGGCATCTGCTGTTTCTCGCGAGTTATCGGCTCGGAAAAAGCTTCAATGTGCAATCCACGATGTACGAGTTTGTAAACCGGACGTTTGTTGTGGCGCAGACGTTCACGACTATGGGAGCGACGGCATTGAAAGCAGTGAAACTGGGAACGAACGTCTTCCTTGCAGCATTACAGTCTTTTGATGGTGTCAAGAGTACGATAACATCGGAAATATATAGATATCAATGAGTGATATATGAGGCGTGTGTATAGGCGAGTGATATGTATATCATTCTATTGTTATTGTTTATTCCTCTTTGTGGAGGGGCTGTAGGTCCGATAGAATCTCCATAGCGGTGGCTTTTACCTGCAATATACAGTATGTGAAGGCAGAGGTCCTGATTATTGTGTACAAAATACATACCATACAATTGATGATTATTGTTATACAAATGTGAGTGTGGAGAAGAATATGTTGCTCGTTGAGAGACCAGCACACAAACTCTGAATAGTCGCGCGTAGCCAGACCCTTCCCGCCGCATCCGGAACAGGAAATGGTCTGGGTACGCGAGACTAGACTTGAATGTATGAGAGTGTGTGATGAGCAGTAGGACAGGAAAGAGCGACGGATGGTGACAGCAGTACAACAACTTGGACGCAGTGCAGTGAAACGAAATGTAGACAATAAGGTAATAGAACACAGGCAGGTAGACACAACGGCATGCAAACAACTGTTTTAGTGACAGAAATGCAGACTGAGTGACAACCACTTGAGACTAAACAGAATATATGATAGGATTCATTCGAGGTGTCATATGTATGTCAATGAGTTTGCATTCTTTGTGACTCACTTCTTGGTTTCTGTCTTGAGAGAGCTTCTCGAGGAGTTCTAGAGGTATCTGCATACAAGAGCTGACGTGAAAGTCAAGCAAGAGTCATTCTGTCTGTCTGTCTGTCTGTCTGTTTCTCTGTCTGTCTGTCTGTCTGCCTGTCTGTAGTTCTATTCATTAATTAAAACGAAGAACAGTAGGAAAGTAGAACTTTTAGTACTGCAGCAAGTGATGTAAGTAGTGACGTTTGATGACAATAAAACAAACCTGTCTGTCTGTCTGTGTGTCTGTCTGTCTGTCAAATTTTTATATATTTTTATACATCAAAGCTAATACAGGTGAAACTAAAGTAACAGCTAATGAACAACAAGTGTTACAACTGCAATTACAATTACACAAATAACAAGTAGCATTAAAAAGCTCCCCTACGAGCCTACAAACCGAAATTTAGTTTACTGAATTGAAATTTGAACAACATCTAGACTCTGGCCAGCTTTCTGTCCATATGTTACTCTGATCATCTTTCTAGCCAACACCGTGGCATTGCAACGCTGAAGTTGTACCGACAAACGTCTTCTCCAATGTGTCTTAAAATCTGAGGGATTGTTTGTTCCTTCTTCATTTCTATATAGTTTGGAAAGTTTATTGAGGAACGTTGATGCTTCTCCCCACTCACCAAAGTGCTCGAAAACTAGTGCAATAAGGGTAGGAGTGTACCCTCCAGGCAACTGCTCTTTAGAATACTTGCTATGTTTGATGTCTTCTCTCCTTCTTGCTGCAGCTCCATCCATAGTTGCTGCACTTTGCAGAATGTCCTGGCTCCAGGGGTGAGTAAGGGCCACATCAAGCTCAACATTTCCCCCACGTGTTGAGGCAAACACAACAATGTCTGCTCTATTGTTGGATGTGGTATATCTATCTTTTGGTTCAATTTGATGTTGGCATTGTAGACTGCTCAGGCAGTTAGACCAGCACAAAACAACAGAATTGTGAGACCAAACTGGGCCTCCACCCATTTTGCATGTTAGTAAATGGTACCCTTCAACATCTAGTGACTTCCACATGTCCGTCTGTCTGGTTGTCTGTCTGTCTTACTTCGCTCCCCTTCAACATGGGGTAGCTACACCAAGAGGATCAGAAATGCTAGTCCACCACATTCAAATGCTACTGGAGTCGGATCCAGAATTGGGAGTTCTCAAAACAGATATTTCCAACGCCTTCAATTGTGTCTCAAGACAACAACTTTTGAATGAGGTGGTAGCTCACTTTCCTGAAGTCCACACTCATGTTCAACAAATGTACGGCATCACTAGTCCATTGCTGTTACTTCAATGGTAAATCTGTGTCAGTTATCCCATCAGAAGAGGGGGTACACCTAGGGGATCCTTTGGGTCCTTTTCTATTCGCTTTGTCTATACAGCCAGTTATCAACAGGCTTCAAATGAAGCACAGTGACCTTGCTATTTTGGCTTACTTGGATGACATTTTTGTTGTCGGCTACAGTCAACAGTATGAGTCTGTTTTAAATGAGCTAAGAAAAGAACTCCGATCCATCAACCTGATGATTTGTGATCAAACGTGTGAAATATATTTGCCATCAGTCAAAGAGAGTAATATAAACAGCTAATCAGTTCCTGTAGTAACTTCTGGTGTCCTTGGAGTTTCTGTTGGCAATGATTCTTACGTCCAGTCTAGATGTAACAAGACAGCAGCTGCAGGCAAAGTTCTCTGTTCTCAATTGCTCACGATGAATGATCCTCAGAGTGCACTTCTCCTACTTCGGTACTGTCATGTTCCTACACCAAATTATTTAGCAAGATGTGTGCCCTCTTGTTCTAAATCAAGTTTCTCATATTCATAACCAACTATCAAGAGACACATTTGCGTCAATACTGGGGTTGAGCACACTTGATGAGTTGGCATGGAAACAAGCTACTCTTAAGATCAAATTGGGAAGTTTTGGCATTACAACCTTGATGCAAATCTCCACTGCTGCCTTTGTGGGATCATGGTGTAATTCACTATGCAAAATTCCTCCATCTAGAGCAGATCTATGTGACAATCTAATCAACTATGCTAGTCCACCTCCTTTCTATCAGCATCTTTGTGAGGCAGTTGCAAACCTTCCTGCCACTGTAGGATCGGATGGAGAGACACTTACACCTCAGACTTTGTCTGGACTTACAGCAAATCCAGTAAAACTCCAAAACCACCTAAGCTCTGATATCACTGAAGAGAACGCTACAACATGTATTATGCAAACATCCTCTGTCAAGCATGCTGCAAGGATAAGGTCATGTCAGGGACGTGGAGCTGGTTCATGGCTTCAAGTTATCCCTTCAGCACCAACATTTGTTTAAATCTTTAGAATTTCGGTTGGCAGCATTCTTGAGACTTGGTATTCCTTTACCTTCTTCTCAAATTGTTACCAAGTGTGACTGTGGCACAAGCCTTGATGAACATGGTTACCATCTATTAACCTGCAAGTTAGGTGGAGGCCCAGTGTGGCAACATAATACGACGTCTCGACTTGGGCTAAATGTTTAGATGAATTAAACTTTCCTCATCAAGTTGAGCCTAGATACAGATACATTGACTCAGAGAACCGACCGGATATAGCAACATACGATCCCACTGAATATTCCACGACAGACTTGGATATTTCAATGGCTCACCCACATTCTTGCGACACCCTAAAATCAGCTGCCAAAACATCAGGCTACGCGGCGGAAATGCGAGAACAAAGAAAGATGGCAAAATATGATCAACAATAATCCATATCATAGTCCACCACTCCATGTATTCCATTGATTTTCGAGCAATTTGGCTTTTGGGGCCCTATGGCAGAAAAATATTTAAATAAGATTTCCAAGAAGTCGAAACATGAACATGGAAGGAACAATGAAACAGACTTTAGAGATAGATGGAGGAAGCAACTGTTTGTAGTTGTACAGTCTTGCAACTCTCGAGTGATTTTTAAGAAGTTGTCGAAGTGCAACTTTGATGACTTTACATATGATAGAGACATTCAACATTTTGTCCATTGACTTTTATTGTTTTGAATAAGTTAGCGCTTGTTATCGGTAGAGTAAGCGTTCAAATGAAACAATGTGTGTTTGTTTGTCTGTCTGTCTGTCTGTCTGTCAATACATATATTTTCAAACATTGAACTATTATACACCATCTAAGCACTAAATACTACATGTCTGTCTGTCTGTCTGTCTATCTGTTTGTCTGTCTGTCTGTTTAGTTGTCTGTCCATCTATCTGGTTGTCCGTCCATCTGTCCAATTGTCTGTCCGTCTGTCTGTCAGGATGTGTCTGGTTGTCTGTCCATCCATCTGTCTGTGACATTCAAAGTCAAGTCCATTAGTTAATGACTTTGTTGTTTGCAAGGACTGATTTGTATTTTTAAAATCCTAGCTTATG
>NC_085101.1:5946659-5959159 GCF_963422355.1 Corticium candelabrum | reverse complement strand
GAATCCCTTGACATAACTCGGTCCTAACACCTGCAAGGCATTAGTTAAGGTTTTGGTAAATTGTTTGCACTAAATTATTCTAGACAAATGTTTATCGGTTGTGTGTGTGTGTGTTTGTCTGTCTGTTTGTCTGTCTCACTTGTATGTATGTATGCACATGTACGTACATATCTAGTAGTTGTACAGTAGCTGTATGCATCTTTACAGGTTAATTAACGCGCGTAGAAACAGCTGTCTTAGCGTGCGCTAACACTTTCAACCTTGGGGAGAAACTCTCTCATCTGCATCACTTCAGTCACAAGTTGATCGAGCTGATGTTTTTGCACAGGAACGATATTGCTGTTTTTACCCCAACCAGAAGGGTCCATTTCGGTCTCTCTCACCAATTCACCGCATCCAGAAGCGCATGCGCACATCAACCCGCGCTGTTGATCGTTGACTTGGCTCAACAGCGAGTCAACGTTATCGCGCACCGTACGAGTCAGTTGAGTCTGCAGAGATCAATAGAGTTACAAGGCACCTTTGTCTTGTGACGCACTTACGGCCTTCTCAGCAAGAAATCCAACTTCCATTCTCTCGCTGAATTGGTTCTGTTGCTCGCCAGTGAAGTTTACCGGTAAATGTTGAATCCCGGATGTACAAATTAAAACGCGGGACATTAACAGAATTTTAAAATCCGAATATTGGAACCAGTACGTAGAAAGGAAAACTAGATTAGGCTACAAGAATACAGTAGAATTACATAGTTGTTTGACAGAAGTACACGTGTACGCACCAATTTTTTTATTGGTGGGCGTGGCTTTAAAGTCAAACTTATGCTGTTTTGTCTACTTGTAATGTTTCAATACATCTATACGACTTTGAGAAATTAAAGTTGCTGGTAAATAAACGTGCATGCGCACAGACAAAGACAAGACAGACAAACAGATAGAAAGACATACAAACAAACAAACAAATAGACAGACAGACTAACAGTCAGACAGACAGATAAACAGACAGACAAACGGACGGACAAACAGACAGATAAACAGACAAACAAAAAGACAGACAAACAGATAGAAAGACATACAAACAAACAAACAAATAGACACAGACAAACAAACAGACAGATAAACAGACAGACAAACGGACGGACAAACAGACAGATAAACAGACAAAGAAAAGACAGACAAACAGATAGAAAGACATACAAACAAACAAACAAATAGACAGACAAACAGACAGACAAACAGACAGACAAACGGACGGACAAACAGACAGATAAACAGATAGAAAGACATACAAACAAACAAACAACAAATAGACAGACAGACAAACAGACAGAGAGACAGATAGACAGATAAACAGACAGACAAACGGACGGACAAACAGACAGACAAACAGACAGACAACTCTTGTCAACAGATAGATAGTTGTCTAGCATAACTTATTCAAGCCCTTAAATTAATTAATTTGTTGACATTATAGCTAAGTTGGCGTCGCATATCCACACGAGGTCACGCATCTAATTCATTGAAGAACTACAAAAACGCATAGTATTGTTATCGCGCACACACTACAGCTTCAGGCAAAGATCCTTGACGCGACGCTTCCGTTTTATAAACATCCGGGATCTTGTCGGGACCTCAAAGTCACTGAAGGCTGTCTCGGCAGCGACTTCATTTCTCATCCTCTCTCAGCCGTCAGAGCTTGAGTTTCGCATGTCGCTCGGAGTTGTCCGCCAAGGTATCGTCGAGGTGCGTCTCAAGCCGCGGGGACTCTTGAACAAGGTGAGTTTTTCTCGCATGTTTTGATGTATTTCTCTCGCAATTTACATCAACGCCTGGCTTTCAAATCATTCTCGATGACTGTATTTCGCTAAAGAAGTGTGATGTGAGACGTTTCGATAGTTGACCTCCGGAACTGGAAGCGTAAACAGGGAGGCACAGACGAGTGAGTGCGCGCATATGCTCGTGAAAGGCGGAAAATGACGTCAGTGTGTGTCAGACTGGGCAAGGAGATTCCTGTAATTCAGGGAGTTGGGAGTTTGGGGCATCTGGAAGCAGGTGGATGTGGTCGAATGCTAACTAGGGAATTAATTGCGGCGTTGCATTGCCGTTTTTTAATGTATCTCACAATACATTAGGAGGATATTGTATTGCATCTTTTCAATACATAATCGTGTGTGTGTGTGTGTGTGTGTGTGTGTGTGTGTGTGTGTGTGTGTGTGTGTGTGTGTGTGTGTGTGTGTGTGTGTGTGTGTGTGTGTGTGTGTGTGTGTGTGTGTGTGTGTGTGTGTGTGTGTGTGTGTGTGTGTGTGTGTGTGTGTGTGTGTGTGTGTGTGTGTGTGTGTGTGTGTGTGTGTGTGTGTGTGTGTGATTTGCTATTATTTTTCAGTCAAGTGTTCGAGCTCATCTTCTCGTCTTGAGAGCTCAGTCTCCTCGTGGTCGGCCAAGGCTTGAACTCTATACTGTTCCTCACGGTCAAGAAAAGGGTGGCAGCAGAGTGAGAGTCTGTCGCTCAGCCTTACAAGTCATTTCTGCTGAAGATGTCGTCAGCATCCAGGAGGCAAAGCCCAAGTCCAAGCCACCGCATGGAGTGCAGGTTAGCTGTTTGTGAGAGCATCATTGTTGGTAGTTTATTGAGGTATTTATTGCATGTGATTGTGTTCGTGCGTTTAGCTGTTTATGGTGACTGAGAAGATGATGTTCTTTTGTAAATCGGAGTTTCAACAGAAACGGTGGATTGAAGATATAAGTCGTGTGTTCTTCGAAGGCAGTGAGGTGGTGCAGCCTGTTGATCCATCGAAATCCGGTCAGATGACGTGATGTGTGGACACTGTAGATGTTGACAGACTGACATGCAGAGACACAGATAAATGGACAGACAGACAGACAGACAGACATATTGTTCTATTTGAACTCTTACTCTACCAATAATAATTGCTAACTTTAGGAATGCATATAGACAGACAGACAAACAGAGACACAGAAACACAGATACATGGACAGACATATAGACAGACAAACAGGCACTCAGACAGACAAACAGACGTATAGACAGACAGACAGACAGAGACACAGATAAATGGATAGACAGACAGAGAGAGAGAGACAGACAGACATATAGACAGACAGACAGACAGAGACACAGATAATGGACAGACATCTAGACAGACACAGACAGACAGACAGATAGACAGACAGACAAACAGGCAGAGACACGGATAAATGGACAGACCGACATAGACAGACAGACACATAGACAGACAGACAGACAGAGACACAGATAAATGGACAGACATATAGATAGACAGACAGACATATAGACAGATAGACAGACAGACAGAGACACAGATAAATGGACAGATAGACAGACAGACAGACAGACAGACAGACATACAAACACATAGACAGACAGACAGAGACACGGATAAATGGACAGGCAGACAGAGAGACACAGATAAAAGGACAGACAGACATAGACAGACAGACAGACAAACACATAGACAGACAGCCAGAGACACAGATAAATGGACAGGCAGACAGACAGACAGACAGACAGACAGACAGACACATGAGCAGAGACACATAGACAGACAGACAGACAGACAGAGACACACACAGACAGACAGACAAATAGGTAAGACACAACCTAAGAATTCTCACTTTTCAAATGGTCTCAACAGATGTGATTATGACTGTGCTTTACATTCTTGTAATGTTTCCAGATATCTATGCTATTACATTGGCCAAATCAGAGGGTGGTGTTTGGAAGGCCGAAACCAATGCACTGATGGAGATTGGCTCCAGTAATATTGTTGTATTTACGACATCTTCTATGGTCAATCCGTTGTACATGTTGCCTCTGGCTAATGTTGCATCAGTTTGTGTGGTGGGTGAAGGATATAAGGACGAGATGCGGGAATTGAAGATAACGACAAAAGGGTCAGGTGGTGTGTGCGCGTCTGTGTGTGTGTGTGTGCGCGCGCACGTGTGTGTGCACATGTGTGTGTGCGTGCGTGTGTGTGTGCATGTGTACATATATGTGATACACAATGTTTGTGTGCTTGCTGTGACATTGTTTCTTATTACGGTAATCCTCAGGGAGAAACCCACTGAGTTTATACTTTGGAGTTTTCTCTGTGAAGATATTGCACACTCTTTATCAAAAAGGATTGAGGCTATTGGTGATTCTCAAATTGAACCACCACTCATGTTTGGTAAGCTGCTTGCCAATGTACATGTTGAGTTAATTAATTTCAATAGTTCTGTTTGTTTATCTGTTTGTACATTTTAGTTTCACTTTGTCTATTTGTTTGTTTCTCTTTGTCTATCTCTTTGTCTGTCTGTTTGTCTGTCTGTCACATTCTAAATGGTTCCAGCAAGGAAAAGGAAAACATGCTACAACAATGTCCGGCGACCCTTACGGCCGCTTACTACGTAGGACGATTAATTAACTGTACGCTATAAGCAGTACAACTGTTCTTGCTAAAAGAAAGTCTACATAGTTTTCTTGAGAGCACTTGTGCGTTGCATCTCTGGAGGCTAACGGACAGGCAGCGTCTCCTGTATGTCTTGAACTCGCCACTGTTTGGGTGTCCATCTTCATCTACAGAAAATAGGGACAGATGATGTAGACATTGGTGGGCTTTCCATCCACAGCGGCCGTAATGCTAAAAACCAGAGGATGTCTGTTTGTCTGTCTGCTTGTCTGTCTGTCTGTTTATCTGTCTGTTTGTTCGTCCATTTGTCTGTCTGTTTATCTGTTTGTCTGTGTTCTGTCTGTCTCTCTGTCTGTCTCTCTGTCTGTCTGTTTGTTTGTCTGTATGTTTGTTTGTCTGTCTGTTTGTTTGTCTGTCTGTTTGTCTGTCTGTTGGTCTGTCTGTCAAATTTTCATATATTTTTATACATCAAAGCTAATACAGGTGAAACTAAAGTAACAGCTAATGAACAACAAGTGTCACAACTACAATTACAATTACACAAATAACAATTAGCATTAGAAAGCTCCCCTACGGAGCCTACAAACCGAAATTTAGTTTACTGAATTGAAAGTTGAACAACATCTAAACTCTGGTCAGTATTCTGTCCATATGTTACTCTGATCATCTTTCTAGCCAACACCGACTGTCTGTCTGTCTGTCTGTCTGTTTGTCTGTCTGTTTATCTGTCTGTTTGTTTGTCTGTTTGTTTGTCTGTCTGCTTGTCTGTTTGTATGTATATATTCATGTTTATTAGTACCTGTTTACACACTGTATGAAATCGTCTTTCTAGATTCTGAAGATGCTCGAAGCGTATCACCTCATGCTATATCAAAGTGTCGCAGTGCATCACACGTCATAGACATTCCAAGTGTTGGCGATTATTCAACATCTGTCCCTAACGCAACTTACTCAAATATTCTTGAAATTCCTAACTCTGCAACACAAGCAGGTGAGATTCTCGTGCTCATCTTTATTTCAGACAGATGGACAGACAGACAGATGGACAGACACAGACAGACAGATATACAGATGGACAGATGGACAGACACAGACAGACAGATATACAGATGGACAGATGGACAGACAGACAGCTGGACAGACAGACAGATGGATAGACAGACAGATGGACAGACAGACAGATAGATGGACAGATGGACAGACAGACAGATGGACAGACAGATAGATGGACAGACAGACAGATGGACAGACAGACTGCATGCAACCTAAGTTGATAATTTTTTAGAGACCTGTGTGGGTCTAATTGATATATAATGGATTTTCGTCTCTATAGCTTGTAATAGCTCATATGTATGAAATATAAAGATTTGACAGATAGACAGACAGACAGATGGACAGACAGATATACAGATGGACATGACAGATGGACAGACAGATAGACAGATATACAGACAGACAGATGGACAGACAGACAGATAGACAGACAGACACATAGACAGATAGACAGACAGACAGAAACATCCCAAACTGTCATCGAAACATTCCAAACGAATTGAAAGCTTGGGATCAATGCCTGCGTTAGGATCATCTTTTTCTTTGAATGCAGAAGACTTTTTCAATGCTGTCAAAAGCTTGCCAAGAGGTACCGGTACTGGTCCCTTGGGGTGGCATTTTGAACATTTGAAAGTATTGTTAGAAGATGAAGTAACAGCAGATGGCCTCTTCATAGCATGTTCTCTAATGGCTAGAGGCGACTTGCCTCTTGAGATTGCCAAACTGCTCTCAGCATCAAGATTGATAGCTCTGCTTAAATGCAACAGAGATGTTTGTCCCATTGCTATCGGTGAATGCTTACGACATAGCACAGCTAGAGTCATCTGTCGTCAAGAAAAGAGAAGCCTTTGCTGATTACTTCTGTCCAATACAACATGGTGTGTCAACTCCAAGTGGTTCTGAGCTTCTTGCTCACCACAATAAATTGCTTTTGGAGCGTAACGATGACTGGGTTGCTATAAAAAGACATGAAAATGCATTCAATTCAATCAGCAGGAAAGAGTTGTTACAACAGTGCCGTTCTACATTTCAAGATACAGACTTGGACAAAATTATAGGGACACCTGGCATTTTTGTGTGTAGTCTAACTTTAGCACTGAATTTTTCTCTAGCAAAACCAAATGTTTTTCGAATTTCTTTTTTCATGGATTGCGTCATTGTTAGTGTGTAACATAGCTTGCATTCAAGACTGCAGCTTTACTTACTACCTACTGCGCATCTAGTTTGCTTTGAAGAAGGAAGACGGCCATTCCTACTTTTCTTGTCTTTGTACACGTTCATCGCTCTTGGATGCTCATTCTTGGCATACAATCTAAGAATGCTCTGTAGTAGAGAGTGAAAGCAATTTTGTGGGTCCTCATAGCAACATTATGAAAAAAGGCGAATCATCTGTTTTTGCACATTGATTTCGCGCATGTCATCACAATTTGAATTGTTTTGCCATTTTAATCAATAAACAAACTTCAACGTATTCAAAAATCATGCGACACTAATTAATTACAAAAAAATCCTGCTAAGACAAAAACTAATAAAGTTATAGCAACAAAAGAACATTGACATGCCACTTCCGGTCCACATTTTACGTAGCAAAATCTCAAACTGCTACGGCCAAAATGTCAGCTGTACTAAAACCGCTGCCCTTGAGACCGCCAAACTTAGGCGATAAGTTAGCCTGAACGTTTAGCTGCACGCAGTTGCAGAGTCTTGTTCCGTGCGATATTTCACGAGTTGCAGTGATGCCTCGAGGCAAACAGTTGAGTCCAAAAACGCGAGGGAAAATTGAAGCCCTTCTCAGTTGGCCATTCTGTGCGTCAGATCGCAGCTTTTGTCCGTCGCTCCAGGAATTCGGTTCATCAGTGCCTGCAACGGCTTTCCCATGGCAGCAGCGATTATGAAAAACCACGTGGACGTGGGAAGGCAACGACAATCTGGGAAGATCATCGACTGAAGAGAATGGCACTGCAGAACCACAGAGCACCATCATGACTGCTCTCGTATCAGCTGGCTGATGAAACCAGCAAGCAGGTGTCAAGTAGAACAGTCCGTCGTCGTCTCAGTGAGACAGGAGTGAACGCTCGGAGGCCTAGAAAAATACCACTGCTAACAGAAAACCATTGGCGTTTGCGACTGAGATGGGCAACAACTCACACACAATGGACTTTGGATGACTGGAAATCTGTTCTTTTTACAGATGAGTCAAAAGTCAGCATAGGATACGATGGTGCTCTGTACGTTTGGCGTCGCAAAGGTGAGGAATTTCTCCCTGAATGTTGTGATCGTACGGTCCAGCACGCGGCTAGTGTGATGGTGTGGGGATCGATGTGTTGGCATGGTTTGGGGTCTCTGGTGAAACTGGAAGGTCGTTTGGACAGCACGGCGTACCAACAGGTTCTGGAGGAGCACATGCTGACAGACGCAGCGGCACTGATAGGAGACGACTTTGTCTTCCAGCAGGACAACGTGCCAATCCACACGTCTCAGTCAACAAGACAATGGCTACGCCAGCATGACGTCACACTGTTGGACTGGCCGCCAAACTCGCCTGATGAGAATCCAATTGAGAACTTATGGCATGAACTCAAAACTGCTGCCAACCGTTGCAAACCGAGAACTGCAGCTGAGCTCTGGAATGCTCTACAAGAGGCGTGGCAGCAGATTCAAGCCGCGCGTGTCCGGAACTTGGCAGAAAGTGTTCCGTGACGTTTGGACGCAATCAGGAGGGCGAGAGGCGGGAACACTCGGTACTGAGGAACTGGTGAAGGGCTTCAATTTTCCTTTGCGTTATTAAAACCGGCTTTTTAAAAGCCACTAAACAAAATCAGAGAGAGTCTAACTTACGACGCTTACACAGTCATGACGTCATACACTTTTAGGTCTCGTTTTCCGCAATTCGAAATGTAAAGAAAACAATTTAGGGTCTACAGTATTCTCAAGAAACCTAACAATCAACGCGGTAACTATTAAGTTCTTAACAATATTGATAGTTGGTAAATTGTGACCTAATTATTGTGTTACTACATACCCACAGCGGGGTGTCCCTATAGTTTTGTCCAAGTCTGTATATCAAAGCATGTGTTCCAGATGTACTTTGATTTCAGTTCACTAGTCGCCTTGCAGAATTGTCAATCGGTTTTGCTACAACCTGAGGTTGGGGATCACCAAGGTGACCCATTAGGTCCTGCTCTGTTTGCCATGGCTATCCACCCAACTTTGGTGGATCTTCAGAACACTTTCTCCAACATTCAAATCCTAGCATACCTGGATGATGTGTTCTTGATTGGTTTGCCAAATGACGTTACGGAAGCCTTTACTTCTTTACAATGCAATTTCTCAGCCATTGGCTTAGATATTGCTTGTCAGAAATGTGAGATTTATTGTCCATCTCCAGCTATCACAATTCCTGATTGTCAACTTCCTGTTACATCTGAAGGCATAGTTATATTGGGAACGCCTCTTGGAAACGTTAAATTTGTATCCAGTTTTGCTCTACGTATGCTAACACTGGGGAACAACTATGTGACCAATTGTCTGCTTTGAATGATGTCCAAAGCGCTTTGTTATTGCTCAAGTATTGTCATGTTCCACGATTGAATTACTTAGCTCGTGTTGTTCCTCCAAATTTACTAACATCTGCAGCAGAAATTCATGATTCACAGACATGCAAAGTTTTCTCTGAATTACTATCTTATCACCAACTCATGGCAACAAGCCACTCTACCAGTTTGACTAGGTGGTTTTGGTCTAACATCTGTCAAATCTATAGCAGCTTGTGCTTTCTTAGCCTCGTGGGTTGAAGCAATAGATGCACTACCCAAGCGTTTTCCTGACTTGAGAGTAGATTTAGATTTGCTTCTGAAAGGATCTTCGGGATCTGCTACAGGTGCGACATTAAAGAGCCTCATTCCCTCGAATGAACTGTCTGAGTACTTACCTGCTAGTGGCAAATTACAGAAGCGATTATCTAATGATTTGTTTGAATCTATGTCTTGCGATACAGTGAAGTCAACAAGAGATGCTGCCAGAATTTGCTCTTTACATGGTGCAGGTGCAGGTGCTTGGGTCAACGCTGTTCCAACCTCGATGTGTTTCTCACTTGATTCTTGCGTTTATCACTTGGCGTCATATCTGAGGTTGGGCTTGCCAGTCTGTTCTCTGGAGTGGTTGAGTTCGTGTCAGTGCAGAGCAGTTCTTGACGACAGCGTGTATCATCTTTTAACATGCAAGGTTGGTGCCCCAGTTTGGAGTCACGAATCCATTGCAAATGTTTGGGCTGATTGTCTCAGTGAACTTCACATATCACGCAGGAGAGAGCCAAGACATTGCTACTCAAACTCAGGTGACCGACCAGACATTATAGCACTTGATACACCTTCTGGTATGAGCATTGACTTAGACATCTCTCTTGCCCATCCCTGGAGCTCAGGTATTTTCCTCATCCTCAAAAGTAGATGGTCTAGCTTCGAAGCAAAGAGAAGAAAGAAAAAATCAAATATCAAGATGAAAGGCTACCAACTGGCAACCAAATAATCTTTAAGCCTTTAGTCATTGAACACTTCGGTAGATGGGGTGATGCCAATACCTATTTTCTCTCGGATCTCAATCTTTTGATAAAAATGGTTGGCACAACTCGGCACAATTTATGAATCACTGGCGGAAAAGGTTCAGCATTCAATTACAGCGATGCAATGCTAGAGTAATCCAACGCAAGATGTCATCCTTGGGTTGCAGAGTCCACACAAAAACAAGCTGCTTTCATCTCCAATAATTAGTGTTGTAATAACTGGACCCTCTTTGGGTTCTTTAGTAGTTAGAAAATGTAATTTTTAGTTCTCAGTTGGTTCAGTAGTTGATATCTGTAGTCTCTAGGTGATTCTGTATAATTTGACTCGTAGTTACATATTGTATGTTGCTAGATTCATGTTTCAAATATATGTATTGGACAGACAGATAGACAGATGGACAGACAGACAGACAGATATATAGACAGACAGACAGATACACAGATGTACAGATGGATAGACAGATAGACAGATAGACCGACGTTAAAATTTGTTTAATTCCATTAGCAAAAGAAGTATGTTAGATCAGTTGTTAACAGCATTTCCCGATTTGGCAAATCATGCTAATCAGATGTATGGAGAATCTAGTTCGCTTCTATTTATGCAAGAGTCCTCTCCAATTGTCATCTCATATGGAGTCCATCAAGGGACCCTTTTGGGACCAGCTCTTTTTGCCATAGCCATACAACCA
This sequence comes from Corticium candelabrum, assembly GCF_963422355.1. Classification (NCBI taxonomy): domain Eukaryota; kingdom Metazoa; phylum Porifera; class Homoscleromorpha; order Homosclerophorida; family Plakinidae; genus Corticium; species Corticium candelabrum. The sequence goes on along the minus strand of NC_085101.1, from coordinate 5,948,433 downwards.
GTTTTGCTGGATCTGGAGAAGGATCATCCTCAGATTTACGTCCTGGCATATTTAGATGATGTATTTCTATTGGGAAATGCAACTGATGTCTTGTGTGCCTTCCATGATCTCAAAAGGGCATTTTCCAGCATCTCTTTAGAGATCGCCAATCACAAATGTGAGATCTTCTGTCCATCCAGTACAGTTGCAATCAATGAATCAGCTGGAATCCCTGTCAACTATCAAGGTTCACTCTTCTTTGGCACACCAATTGGCTCTTCTTTGTTTGTCGAGTCTTCTTGCTCAACAATTGCTCAGTCTGGTAACGCACTGTGTATGATCAACTCACTAAACTAGAAGACATTCAGAGTGCAATGCTGTTATTACGACACTGCCATGTTCCAAAGCTGGACTATTTGGCTTGAACTGTTTTTCCTGGCCAGTTGATTCAAGCTGCCAAAATTCATGACACTCAATCGCATAACACCTTTTCCAACCTACTTGGATATGATCGATTAGACGACTCAATGTGTCGGCAGGCATCTCTGCCAATTTGATTGGGTGGCTTTGGCATGACTCTTCTGACCTCGGTGTCTCAGCATGCATTTGTGGCATCATGGGCCCATACAATCATTGAACTTCCGTTTTGATTCCCAGCTCTGATGCCACTCATTGATTCTCTCGTCGTTTCTCCACCTACTAGTCCAATGGACAAGCCTTGTGTCAGTCCCTTCCACTGGATAAGATGATGTCTGACTTTCTGACAACCATTCACAAACTTCAACATCAGCTATCTAAACTCAAGCTGAGCCTCTGTCAGCAAGTCTTATTGACAATGAAGCTACAGCACAAGATGCTTCCAGACTTTGTTTCATCTGAGGGAAAGGAGCTGGGGCTTGGCTTAGTTCTATCCCGAGCTCTCAAAGGTTTGCACTCAATTCCTGTGACTATCGCTTGGCATCCCTTTTGAGACTTGGAATGTTCCTCCCCCTTTCAGACTGACTTCCTAAATGCCACTGCGGGATCTTGCTAGATGACAGCGGCTATCACCTTCTGACTTGCACGTCAGGGGCGGTCCTATTTGGACTCACAAGGCCATTGCATCAGTATGGTCTGACTGTCTACAGGAGCTTCATATTCATCACCGACGTGAGCCAAGACATCGCCACTCCAACTCGGACAACAGACCTGACATCATAGTCTACGACCCTGAGACAGGAACCAACATTGATTTAGACATCGCCATGGCCCATCCATGGAGTTCAGACATCTTCCCTAAATCCGTCGAGGAAGATGTTGCAGCTGCAAAAAGAAGAGAAGAACAAACAATGGATAAATACAGAAAGGTACGGCTTCCTGGTGGATCAATGGTCAAAGTCACTCCCCTAGTCCTGGAACACTTTGGGAGATGGGGAGAAGAGGGAAAGAAGTTTTTGCAAAAGCTTTCAAACATTCATTGGACGGAATTGAAACGCCAAATGCACCAGAGTTTATTGACTATTGGAGGAAGAGATTCTCAGTACAACTACAGAAGTGTAAAGCCAAAGTCCTTCTGAAGAAGAGTTCCACACTTTGCAGTGATGGTGTCAACAAGCTTGTGTCCTACTGCACCCAGTTTAGTAGTCACTGATTGTCTCTGGGTTGCTGCATGCTTGTGGTTTATAGCTCATTCGTAGTGAAGTATATAGTGTGTAGATTATGGACAAGGTACATTTGATCTTAAGTACTTACTATTTTGCTGAAATGTAATATAGTCTTGTGTTTGAAATATATGATGACAGACAGACAGACAGAT
>NC_085101.1:5929159-5944159 GCF_963422355.1 Corticium candelabrum | reverse complement strand
CCACTCAGATAATACTGTTTATCTTTATGTGTAGCAGTGACGGCTCTCAAACCGAGGCCAGCACCACGGCAACGTAGCCACAAGCCCGTACCCCAAAATCGCCCCACGCCACCTCCGAAGCCAAAGCTCCAACGAACTGATGACATTAGTAACACAAAACCGAAAACAGTACACGCGTCGAACTGCAGCCAGAGGAGCAGTTCGGCTTCAAGCAACCCATGCAATTGTGGTGCGTTAGAAGAAACAACGGAAGTACCCATTCGCGGTTTGCCTTCACATCACGGAGTTTGTGGAGAAGAGACAACAGAGAGAGGGTCGTACAGCTACATTATGATACGTGGCAGTGAGAATCAAACTGGTAAGAAGCCTCAGAACCCAATATTTCCCGAAGACATGACGAAACGTGTCAACTCGGACGTAAGACAGAAGCAGAAAAAACGAGCTCCGGCGGTTTTGCCTCGTCCCTCGCACACGCTGTCTGATAAAGACGGCGAAGAGACATACATCGAGTTCACTGATGGCGGACAGGAAATCTCCGACGACGCGTTGACTGTCAGTCTGGAAGACGTCGAGTTTCAACATCATGATAGAAATGCATCGTACGATGACTCTAGCAACTGTCTTTATCAGAACATTGATTCGTATCCTGGAGACTACGAAAATATTACGGCAGATTTGATCGCTCCTGCTCACCAGTCTCCACCTACTGGAAGCAGCTGTGTGTCATCTCAGTCGGTTGGAAGCACGCGTCAACAGTCAATGAGGTCTAGCAAGTCATCGGAGCATTTGTATTTTAATGTGTTTGATGAGGGTCCATATGAAAATGTGCGTGGATCGTCATCGGGGTGGTGAGAGGCGAGGCGGAGTTGTGTATGTAGGTATGTGTGGGCGTGTCTGTAGATTGATGACTATTAGTTTTTATTTTGTTAATCAGGTAAATAGGTAATATGGCGAACATGTAACTATGAGTTGTAGATATTGATGAATGAAGTACTATTGTGTTGTGATGATCGAACACTCAAGTCTGTCTTATACCAACAACACAAGTTGCTTATTAATTAAGCCATTTCTATCTCTCCTGCATACATAGACATACATACATATATACCCATCTATGTATGTATGTATGTATGTATGTATGTTTGTATGTATGCATGTATGTATGTATGTATGTTTGTATGTATGTATGTTTGTATGTATGCATGCATGTACCTATGTATGTATGTATGTTTGTATGTATGCATGCATGTACCTATGTATCTATCTAGGTATGTATGTATGCATGTTTGTATGTATGTATGTATGTATGTATGTATGTATTTACATATGTTTGAGTCATCACAGTAATCAGTGGACATGCCATCATCATTTACATATGTATGTATGTATGTATGTACATGTATAATCTATATCTCATGTCTGGCACTTCATCTGTGGTTATGAGACGCATGAGTGACTTGATTGAGATGCATGAGCAACTTACAAAGAGACTTTCTATCAATTGTATTCGACCTTGGCTGTTAACAAAATCATAGCGTCCAACACGGATATCAACATTGAAGTCAACCTCGTTGCTAGCTATACAAACACACGACCAAAATACAAATGTGTTTGTGTAGTATTCAGGCAGTATGCTGGCGTTTTTGTCAATCAATTTATTATATGACATCAACGCTGGCAAGAATGGCAAGGACGATGACTAGTATGAGTATCACAATGATCACAACCACGAGAATCAGTTTCTTGTTCTTGTAGTGTGGGCTGGGTTTAGGCTGTCTGCGTGATTTCTTGAAGGTGCCGTCGTAATTCACAGCAAGATGCTCACCGAGAAGTGCAACGTGTTCTGCTTTTTTGGTAGTCTCGTTGACATATTGAATTACTCTCTTTTCTCTTTTGACCTAGATGACTGAAGAGTAAGACAAACAGCTACAAAGTTGTCTGTTTGTCAATAGTGATGTGAACTAACTATGTATAGGTTTGGCTAACTGTCTTGTCTCTCTCTCTCTCTCTCTCTCTCTCTCTCTCTCTCTCTCTCTCTCTCTCTCTCTCTCTCTCTCTCTCTCTCTCTCCTGTCCCAATTGCGCAAATCTCTACCAAACTGAAACTCTACAGAAACCAGCCCTATATAGGGCTGTACAGTAAAGCACATTAATAATTGTGTATATTGTTCATTCTCTTGACTTTCCTTGTATGTTCCAGTAAGCGGGATGTCTTCCTGGAAATCACTCTAGCGTTACATTGTTGTAACTGAACTGATAAACGTTGTCTCTGATATGTTCTAAATTGGATGCATTCTGATGACCGTCCTCATCATAAGACATGAGAGGAAGAGTCTTTAGAACTGTTGAGCCTCATCACCCCATCTGCCATAATGTTCAAGTACCAAAGGGATTGCTGTTGGTGCATACCCTCCTGGTAGCAGGTGGGCGTCATACTTTGTATGTTTGATCTTTTGTCGTCTGGATGTGGCAGCCCCATCAATATAGGCAGCTCTAGATAGAATATCTTTGTTGAATGGATGTGATAGAACAATGTCTAATTCTGCTGCTGTCATGCAGAATGATTCCGCAACATAGATGTCTGGCCTTCCACTGGAAGTGGTGTAGCGATCTTTAGGCTCAATGTAGTACGGTACATGTAACTGGCTGAGACAATCTGCCCACACAGAAACCATACAGTTGTGAGACCACACTGGTCCACCTCCAACTTTACAAGTCAACAGATGATACCCTTCTCTATCGATCGTTTTTCCACATTCACATTGGTAGTCATCTGCCAACAAGGGCAAGGGCATCGCCATCCCATCTGTCTGTCTGTCTGTCTGTTTACCTGCTTGTCTGCCTACCTGTCTGCCTACCTGTCTGCCTACCTACCTGCCTACATGTCTGTCTATGTGCATGTCTGTCTGTCTGTCTGTCTGTCTGTCTGTTTACCTGCCTGTCTGCCTAACTGTCTGCCTACCTACCTGCCTACATGTCTGTCTGTGTGCATGTCTGTCTGTCTGTCTTATTTCACTATTGAACACAAAAAGCAAAATTTTACAAGAACACTATAGGTAAAACTGCTGAGCTAAATGTCCATCTACTGAGACATACAGATTGAATACTACTAAAATTCTAATGAATGATGTTCTGAATGTCTCTTTCATTGTCGTCCAATTCTTCATTTCCCTCTGCAATTCTTCTAAGTTTTGTTAATATTACATTGGAATTGGACTTCTGAAGGCATATTGATAGTCTCTTTCTCCATTGTCCTCTAAACTGTGCTTCACTTGATCCACTTTCTACATCTCTCGATCTTTTGGCCAGCTGGTTCAAATAATTGTCTGCCTTTTCTCCCCAACAACCAAAATGTTCAAAAATCAATGGAATGAAGGTAGCTTTGCATGACCCTGGATGCTGTTGATTTGAATATTTATTTATTTTTTCTCCTCTTTTTGCAGCTGCAAATCTGTCCTCTCTCGATGCTCTTACCACTATATCGCTACTAAATGGGTGTGCCAGAGAGAAATCGAGTTCGACATTGGCACCTGTTCCTGAATCATATACTATGATGTCTGGTCTGTCTTCACTGTCTATATATTGATTCTTAGGTTCTTTTTTTTGTGATGCAGTTGCAAGTCCCTGAGACACTGACACCACTCTGCTACAAGATTATTGTGTTCCCACACAGGGCCTCCACCAAGGTTACAAGTGAGGAGATGGTAACCATCAGCATTCAGTTCCCTGCCACCGTTACAATGTGTTACACAAGAAATGAAAGGCATCGGTTGTCCTAGTCTCAGAAAAGCCGCTATCTGAAATTCATTCTTATCCATTGCGAACTTTTCTGAAGTAGGGACTGATTCTAACCAAGCTCCCGCACCTTTTCCTTGTAGAGATCTGTCTGTCTGTCTGTCTGTCTGTCTGTCTGTCTGTCTGTCTGTCTGTCCATTGACTACTTCAATCAATTATAAGCATTTTGTTCTCACCTGATCATCCAACATTTCTTGTATACCTTTGGGCATTCTTTTCGAGTACCGCCTCATTTCAATTGCCAGAACATCAGCAAACTCTTTATTCAACTCATACGGATTTGCCGTTTCCGTGCGCGTTAGCACGTTTGCCATAGAATTGAACTTCCGCCGGATCTCAAACAGAAAACCAAAAGCTTGGCTCTGGCTCGTCTCACAATCAGTGAGACACATAAACTTGATCCCATTGGATACAACAACATGGAAGAGATATTCATCGTTCGAATTCGAATATATCACTTCAGTGTCATGTGATGGGAGACTGGCGAGGATCTGCGACGCACTGGTACGCATTGAAATATTGTCAATGTGTGTCGTCTCTGAGTGCTCACACAACACAGTTGAAGAACGGGAGATGAGACTGTAAATGATTGGCATTTTTTCTGGCCTTCAATCTCTGCTCTATCTTTCGACCTGCAGTATGCATTCACGTCCGGCTGAAGCCATGGAAACAGTGCAGGACATGGCTGGATGTGCATGTGGGTAGGTGTGGTCTGACTTTGGCTGCTCCTTTGCTGCACGCACGCACGCACGCACGCAATGACAAATGGATAAGGAGCTGCCCTTAATTAAACGGTAATGCCCCCAGCCAGATGGCTGGGTTCCTGTGCACTAAGCAGGGGCTATGGGCCCTACTAAGTAATCTCCTGGAGCCTGGCCAGGTGCTCACAGGAGCACCGACTGCGACGCCAACTGTGGTGTGGGCACCCAAAGTCCCACCCGGACCCCAGTAGCTGATGGACTTTGTCACAGTCGGAGGCCTTTGCCACCCCAGTCAATGACCAGGTGCTCATTTATACTCCTGAGTCGAGAGAAGCAATTGTGTGTGAGTTTGTTGCCCAAGGAAATTATGCCATAGCTCGCCATCACTGAGACTTGAACTTGCAATCCTGCAAGGTCTCGGATGTTTCCATTCTCCAAACGCACTCTCTAACCAATTGAGCCACAGCACCACACACACACACACACACACACACACACACACACACACACACACACACACACACACATAATTATTATATTGTGCCAATGATGAAACTGTTTACAGTTAAGTTAACAGAGTCTTACAGACGTTCACAACGTTTTGTTAGTAGACCGCGTGATATTAAATTAAAGTGGAGACTCTGTGCTGTCAACTATACAGTTTTGCTCTTGAAACATCAACTACTACAAAAGAAAGACCCAACATGCAACTGACAACAATAAGAAATGCCCACTAAACTTTACAAAACCGGCAACAAAAGATATTAAATCCAGCCAGCATGCTCGCTTATTCATCGACTGTCAATTGCAGTTCATCATATGACATTAAGACCACCGAGAATGGCAAGAGTGATGACTCCTAGTACGAGTACAACGACTATCACAATCACAATTGTCCATTTCTTGTCCTGCCACCACAGGCTGCGTTTGAGTCTTGTGCTTGACTTTTGGAAGCTGTCGGCTGTCGATGACAACTCCTCTGTCTTGTCGACAAGAATCTCGATTTTTTCGCCTCGTTCGAGAACCTTTTCAATGTTTTGAGTCATGATATCCTTTACCTCATCAACCTACACCAAATAAGGATAAATAAAAGTCAAATATTGATATCTATGTCTCATGTCTGTCCATTTATTATTTGCTTTAAATTCATAATTAATTAATTAATTTACCTTAATTTACCTTAATTTACCTTACCTGATCTTGCAACACGGAAAGTTGGTCTCCTGGCACTCCTTTCGAATACCGTGTCATCTCAGTTGCCAGTACATTAGCAAAGTCTCTGTTCAACTCGTACGAATTTGCCGTCTTAGCGCGCGTTAGCAGATTAGACGCACCGGAAGTGAATTTGCGTTGTATCTCAAATAGGAAGCCAAACGCCTGCCTCCGACTCATTTCACGATCAGTGAGACACATGAAGGTTATTCCATCTGATACGACGATGTGGAAGAGATATTCGTCACTCGAATACGTCACTTTCGTGTCATTCGAAGGAAGACGACCGAGTATCTGAGTGGCGATCGTCGAGAAGTTGCCTGTCATCTCCGTGTGCTCGCACAGCACTGTTGATGAACGAGCAACGAGACTGTAGAAGATCGGCATTCTGTCAACAGATTCCGCAATACAGCAAATAGATCCCGGATGTAAATAAATCCCGTATGTTGACATTCCACAGTAAGCCTCACAGTAATGAATGTAGTCTCAAATTACTTACTTTACACACACACACACACACACACACACACACACACACACACACACACACACACACACACACACACACACACACACACACACACACACACACACACACACACACACACACACACACACACACACACACACACACACACAAACAAACACAAACACGCGCGCGCACACACACTTAACTTCACTTCACGCTGTCTTCATTCCAATGAGAAACGATGCAGGCCAAGGTCACCATAGGCTATATCGGAAATAACTACAGAGACAAAGATGCTCAGCTTGGTGGTAGACTTAATCTTCCTCTAGATCTGGTGCCAAAGGATGCGGTTAGGTGACCCATATGACTGAGATGCTTTGGTGATCCGTGTTGATATCCCAACGTCCAAGGTGCAATTGTTAGAAAGATAACTTCCAAGGTACTGAAAAGATGGTACCACCTCAATGGGATCACAATCAGGATGCAGAGAAATGTGAGATGGAGGATGGGCATCAGCTCCAGGTAGGACAGCTAGAAGCTTCATCTTCTTGTAGTTGATGGTAAGCCCGTGTGATGGCAAGACAAATCCAGAGATTCCAGCAAGGTAGATAGACTTTCATAAGAATCAGATATCAATGCCATATCATCAGCATATTCAAGGTCTGAATATGCTGATGAATGGCATTGATATCTGATTCTTATAAAAGTCTATCTTCACACACACACACACACACACACACACACACACACACACACACACACACACACACACACACACACACACACACACACACACACACACACCTCCGATCCTCCTCCTCCTCCTCCTCCTCCTCCTCCTCCCGTATTGCTTCCGTCTAAACGGACACGCTACCCCTTCAGTGATGACAAAGACAAAGTCATAAAAGAGTTTTCCCATGACTAACGATGCATTTATGTTGCATAGCCTCCTTTTGCTTCGAAAGTACTTCTTACATGTCTGGCATTCAATGGCTTCTTTTGCTGATGTATAGGTTTTTCTCTTTCAGCAATGCATTTGTGTCTTTTCAAGTCGCTAATGCGCCTGAAGCCTCTGTGGCATTCAGGGCAGACAACAGTTTGTAAATCAACTTTGCCAGATGACACTTGACTAGACCCCAGACAGACATGGTAATGGTCTCTCCAGGCAGATCTTGATTATATTTGCTAAGTCATACCAACAGCTTTCTGGAATGTTCAGATCAATTATCTTTTTCCTAATTATGTCTTTCCAGCGTTTCTTAGGGCCACCTTGTGATAACCACCCACAGAAGCACATCTTGGGAATTCGATGGCTGGGCATTTGAGACCATTACAATGGCTGGGCAACCATTGCATACGTTGTCTTATAAGTTTGATATTTATAGTGTCAGGATCTCCCCATCTTTGTTTTATTGTTTCATTTGAGATATGATTTTCCCACTGTGTTGTGATAGAGATTCCAAGACACGACCGGAGACATCTATTATGAAAGAGTTCAATTTCTGAAGATGTTTCTTCAAAGGGGTCCACGATAATAGTGAAGAGAGCACACGAGCATCATATACTTTGCATTTTGTCAATATAGTCAGATTTTTATCCTCAAGCACAGCTTTACGTAAAGCTCCAAATGTCTTGGATGCTTTCATAATTCTGCAATCTACATCCAAGTCTAATTTTCCTGAAGCTTCAATTGTGGCTCAAGATATGTGAAATCTCATACATATTCAATGTCACCATGTTTAGTATGTATGGGAATGCAATCTTTGCAACATACCTCCCTACTTGCAGCCATCACCTTAGTTTTTGGGATGCTCAGTGATAAACCAAAATCTTGGCTTGTCTTCACACACACACACACACACACACACACACACACACACACACACACACACACACACACACACACACACACACACACACACACACACACACACACACACACACACACACACACACACACTATTTTGTTACAATTACCTTAGTCATTGCATTTTGAAGGAATCAGTAGTCTTAGTAAACTTAAAATTAATTAAGTTGTCTAGATAATTGAAAGCGAAATATTTTAGGGACAACTCCAATCTTAAATCAAATTTGCAAGTCTAACACTGATTATTCCAGTTTCACTAGAGCAGATATTTAAAGGTATTATTGTAAGGGCAAACTTTGCACAGGAAGTGTCAGTCCACACTAAATTTCTAAAAAATCATTTAATTAATTAATTTTTATCATTTAATTAATTTTTTATCATTTTAATTAATTTTATTATTTACTTAATTTTATTATTTAATTAATTTTAATCATTTAATTAATTTTTATCATTTAATTAATTTTTATCATTTTAATCATTTTTATTATTTAATTAATTTTTATCATTTTAATTATTTTTATCATTTAATTAATTTTTATCATTTTAATTTTTTAATTAATTTTTATCATTTTAATTATTTTTATCATTTAATTAATTTTATCATTTCAATTATTTTTTATCATTTTAATTAATTTTATCATTTTAATTAATTTTTATCATTTCAATTAATTTTTTAATCATCTAACTAATTAAATCGGGAGCAATCCCTTTATAACAACAAGTAAACATCTCAATAAACAACCAATATAAATTTTTATTACGTCAGCAAATGACACAAGAACACAAACCGCCAATGACAGGACATTTCCAGTCATCCGGGAATTCAATTAACCTACTCATATCCTATACTTAGCACACGCGTCACGTCGGGACTGTTGTTGCTACGCATGACAAAGCAGTTTGATAACTACGTCAGACGAGCGACTAAATTTATAATTGCAACCTACACAACTCGGATCTTTTCAACACTAGCGATTCATTCAACTTTCAACAGCAACGGCTGATCGACATTTTTCTCATTTTTCTCTCAACCGGCGAGCGCCAGACGGACAAATGGCGTCTTATCTAAACAAACACAACTACCAGCGTCTACTGTCCGAGGATGACGCTCAACCTCCAGACTATTTCGGCAGGACGGGCGGAAAACGAAACGGCAGCGGCCATTCTGAGTGGACACGCATCGACGATCTCGACCAATTCTTCACACAAGTTTACGTTTACTATAACCGTCTCGGATTTCTCTGTATCTCCGTCGAGGAGCTCTTCCAGTTGGTGTAAGACGCGAAATTCCATACTTGCTACATGGTGGCTACGTCACGTGACCTGTTGTTTCTGGTTTTAGTCAATTTGCGTTCATTGTGTTTGTGACTCTGCTGCTCGGTGTGGCGACTGATTATCACTTTTTGTTTAATTACGGGGTGAAGGAGACGGTGGAGTATGTGGATGAGAATGAGACAAGGCATTCGAATGTCGTCTTGTTGTATGAGGGACAGTCGATATTCGATGCGATTGACTTTGGGAGATTTCAGAGACTGAGGTGAGATAGGAGGGACGCTTGCAACCGTGTGGTATTTGTAGTACGTGAGAATGCTCCGGTACCACTTCAGTTGCATTTAAGCTAAACCGTCTGTATGTCTGTTTGTCTGTTTACTTGCTTGCCAGTCTGACTGTCTGTCTGTCTGTCTGTTTGTCTGTCTGTTTGTCTGTCTGTCTGTTTGTCTGTCTGTCTTTTGTCTGTTTGTCTGTTTGTCTGTTTGTTTGTCTCTGTTTGTCTGTTTACTTGCTTGCCTGTCTGACTGTTTGTCTGTCTGTCTGTCTGTCTGCTTGTCTGTCCATTTATCCATCCAGTTGTTTGTCTGTTTGTCTGTTTACTTGCTTGCCTGTCTGACTGTCTGTCTGTCTGTTTGTCTGTCTGTTTGTCTGTTTGTCTGTCTGTCTTTTCGTCTGTCTGTCTGTCTGTTTGTCTGTTCGTCTGTTTGTCTGTCTGTTTGTCTGTTTACTTGCTTGCCTGTCTGACTGTTTGTCTGTTTACTTGCTTGTCTGTCTGACTGTTTGTCTGTTTGTCTGTCTGTCTGTTTGTCTGTCCGTCTGTTTGTTTGTCTGTCTGTCTGCTTATCTGTCCATTTATCCATCCAGTTGTTTGTCTGTTTGTCTGTTTACTTGCTTGCCTGTCTGGCTGTTTGTCTGTCTCTGTCTGTCTGTTTGTCTGTCCATCTGTTTGTTTGTCTGTGTGTCTGTTTGTCTGTCCATTTAATCATCCAGTTGTCTGTTTGTCTGTCTGTCTGCTTGTCTGCCCATTTATCCATCCAGTTGTCTGTCTGTCTTTCTGTCTGTCTGTGTGTCTGTCTGTCTTTCTGTCTTTCTGTTTGTCGTCTGTCAGTCATTCAATAAAACACATACATGTTGTTGTTCTTAAAATGCACTTCTCTATACAACAATCAATTGATATTAACTCAATATAAATATTTAGTGATGATCAAGTGGTCGGTATTGTGGTTTGTCTGCTTGTTGCTGGTCTCTTTTGGCTTGCTCGTGGTATCTATGGACTTCGCAAGGTTTGGGAAGCTTTTCACATCAGGAGATTTTATGCTGACTATCTCAAGATCACTGATGTGAGTAACAGTGTATTGGAATTCTAAGATAATGTCTGCTGATGTGCTTACATTTTGTCTGCTTGTTTTGTTGCCATTTATTCATTTGTTTGGTTGTTGCTTGTCATTTGTCTGTATGTTGTTTGTCTGTACGTTGTTTGTCTGTTTGTCTGTATGTTTGTTTGTCTGTCTGTTTGTCTGTCTTTCTTTCTGTTTGTCTGTCTGTCTGTTTGTTTGTTTGTCTATCTGTCTGTCTGTTTGTTTGTTTGTCTATCTGTCTGTCTGTTTGTTTGTCTGTCTGTCTGTCTGTTTGTCTGTCTGTCTGTCTGTCTGTCTGTTTGTCTGTCTGTTTGTCTGTCTGTTTGTCTGTCTGTCTGTTGTTTGTCTGTTTGTCTGTTTGTCTATATGTTGTTTGTTTGTTTGTCTGTCTGTTTGTCTGTCTTTCTTTCTGTTTGTCTGTCTGTCTGTTTTTTTGTTTGTCTGTATGTTGTTTGTCTGTATGTTGTTTGTTTTTCTGTTTGTTGTTTGTATGTCTGTTGTTTGTTTGTTTGTTTGTTTGTTTGTTATTTGCCTGTATGTTGTTTGTTTGTTTGTTGTTTGCTTGTATGTTTGTTGTTTGTCTGTTTGTTGTTTGTTAGTCTGTATGTTGTTTGCCGTTTGTCTGTTTGTGTGTTTGTTGTTTGTCTGTCTGTTTGTTGTTTGTCTATTTGTCTTTTGTTGTTTGTCTGTCTGTTTGTTGTTTGCCTATGTGCGTGTGTTGTCAAATTGTCTGTTTGAGGAATTTCATGGCATGCAGTCAACCATTTTTTTTCATTTAGTCGGACTTGCCCAACAAGACTTGGTCAGATGTAGTCAATGCCTTGGTAAGATGCCAAGAAGATTTATCTCTTTGTGTGAAGAAAGAGATGCTGACAGAACTCGGTGAGATACACAACGTTTGGCAACAATGCCCACAGACACTAACGAGGCAGATAGACCACAATTTATACTTAAACGTTGAATAAGCAGATAAGAAAGCAACAACACATGGCTGTGAGGTATTGCCACCATGCCCATTATGTACAAATTTATATCAATTATGTATTATTTATATTTCTTTATTTACTTATTTTGTAATTAATTAATTAATTATTTTTTATTATTTATTTATTTGTTGATTGTTGCTTGTCATTTGTCTGTATGTTGTTTGTCTGTATGTTGTCTGTCTGTTTGTGTGTCTGTTTGTCTGTCTGTGTGTCTGTCTTTCTGTCTGTTTGTCTGTCTGTTTGTTTGTTTGTCTGTCTGTTTGTTTGTCTGTCTGTCTTTGTTTGTCTGTATGTTGTTTGTTTGTCCACAACAATGCCTACAGACACTAATGAGGCAGATAGACCACAATTTATACTTAAACGTTGAATAAGCAGATAAGAAAGCAACAACGCATGGCTGTGAGGTATTGCCACCATGCCCCATTATGTACAAATTTATATCAATTATGTATTATGTATTTATTTATTTACTTATTTTGTAATTAATTAATTAATTAATTTTATTATTTATTTATTTGTTGATCCATGCCACTACCTGTGCTTACGTGTTGCACTACTCTCTGTTTGCGTTGTCTTTGCACTTTAAAAATCTGTAATAACTTCTACGCAATAGGGCAGGCAGTGACGATCTTGGTATCATTCAAAACCACAAGTTCCCGAATTTTTTATAGTTAAGCCCAGTTCACAGTACGACGCTGGGCGCGAGCATCCTGGAGTGTCAGCGTCACACTGTGAACATGTCAGCGTCTGCGACGCTCGCATGCCGCCAGGTGAGCGTCCACAATGCTGGAATAGAGAAAAGTTCTAATCGAGCGTCCTAGCCGGAAGTGACCCAGCGTTCAATGACATCACGTGCTCATTTTCAACCAATCAAAAGTCAGTTAGAGCAACTGGGCTTATCCAAGATATTCTATTCATTAACTGGCATCGATCATTGGTTCGTCGATGAAAGTTTTCATTGAGTGTGTGTGTGTGTGGCTTTCCCTGTGTTTGGCAAGTTTAGTCAAAGGACTACACGTACCTAAGAATGAAAGAAAAACGCTTGAGACTACGTCACAGCAGCAACGAAAGTAAAATGTTTCTATGTCTGTCGCAAGTGCATTGTACACACGTTGTTACTTTGCACCGCCAGACCACTGCCGCAGTGTGTTCTTTGTGCGATGGATGCTCGTCAGACGCAATACTGTGAATGGTACAGCACCAGCGTCTTCGCTGATGCTCGTGAACATCCTTTTCAGCGTCCAGGACGCTCGCAGAACGCTGAGCCAGCGTCGTACTGCAAACCAGGCTTTAGGGTAACGAAGGCATATGTATTACACAGGCGGTTTGATAAGGCTTTTGCATATCAAGAGTCGTTAGGGTTCTAAACTCATTAAGAAGGGTTGGTCTTACAACAAGAATGCTGCTAATAGAGGAAGTAGCCAATTAGCAAGGTTACTAAACGGTCCGCTGCCTTGACATCAACACAGTTGCTCTTGTTTCGCGAGTAGTTGATTGATATTTCTGACTCCTCTTCTCGTTCTGTTTCGTCTTGATAGCCTGCGACTTCCTCTACTGTTACCTAACATCTTTGTATTGTAATATGATCTCTAGAATGTACAGTTAATGGGATATCACTTAACATCTGAGTGTGGTAAACAAATACTGCTGCATCATTAGTCACTTCTGAGCACAAAGTCAACATAGAGGATTGGGCATCAGAGAGAATTTCTAGTCAGGATGTTCTACTCTAAGTATTGGAACAGCGATGCATTGACTAGATGATATGATTTTAACAGACAGACGGACAGACAAACAGGCAGACAGACAGACATGTAGACAGACAGGCAGGCAGGCAGATGGACAGACAGACAGACTAATAGACAGACAGATAGACAGACAGACACACAGACCGACAGACAGACAGACAGACAGAGGCAGGCAGGCAGATGGATGGACAGACAGACAGACAGATAGACAGACAGACACACAGACCGACAAACAAACAGACAGACAGACAGACATACAAATAGACAGACAGACACACAGACCAACAAACAGACTGACAGACAGACAGACAGACAGAGGCAGGCAGGCAGATGGATGGACAGACAGACAGACAAACAGACAGACAAACAGTAAATTTTGTCTTCTTGCAGACATTGTGCATCGCATTTTAAGACGACACAACTACTTGATTGCAATGCAGAACAAGGGCGTCATCAATCACGTCTACAACTTTCCCCTAATCGGACAACGGTACATTCCACTGTGATGACATCATCACGTACATTATTTGTCACTAAAACTTTTTCTTTATCGTTTGTGTCTACAGCACTTTCTTGACTGAAGGAATGAAATTCAATCTGAAACTGATCTTATTTAGTGATCCATTTGCAACTCGATGGCAACTCAGAGAAGAATACAAACGATCCACAAACAGGTGACACATCCCATGCACTAGTCTGTCTGTCTGTCAGCACGTCAGTCGTTTTGCTCGTCTGTTTGTCAGTCAGTTTGTCTGTCAGTTTGTCTGTCTGTTTATGTGTGGCTGTATCCCTGCCTTGCCTGACATAATAGTTTAATATTTTAATTAATTGTTTATTGTTTAATAATTTGTTTAATTAATGTTTTAATTTTTATTAAAATTATAATTAAAATTAATTCTTTATTAATTATTTATTAATTATTTATTATTTATTATTAATTATTAATTATTTATTTATTATTAATTATTTATTATTTATTATTAATTATTTATTATTAATTATTTATTATTTATTATTTATTAACTATTTGTTAATTACAAATTAATTAATTATTAATTAATTATTAATTAATTATGTATTAGTTATTTATTAATTAATTATTTATTAATTATTAATTAGTTATTTATTATTTAATTATTAATTAATTATTAATTAATTATTATCTATTAATTATTAATTAATTATTTATTTATTTATTACAAATTAATTTATTATTATGTATTAATTATAGTTGTTCTTTATTCATCTAATTGTAATCAGCAACTCTTTAACCCATCATTGATATCAATTTTTGCAATGCATATCTAACACACACGTGTTTGTTCCTTTACAGAGTTGCATTGGCTGAAAGGTGACGTCTGTAGACGATTTGTGGTCACATTACTCCATGCTAATTGATCAATAATAATTAATGAATTTTAGAATGTCAAGTCGCTTCTTCTGGATTGGTCTTCTCAATCTCGTTCTTTGTCCGTTTGTATTGCTGTGGCAAGTTCTCTATTCGTTCTTTACGTATGCCGAGGTGTGAGTTCATGAGTGTGTGAGCAAGTTTCATTTGTTTGTAATCCGGATTTGATTTTTGATGTAGAGTAT
>NC_085101.1:5889159-5926659 GCF_963422355.1 Corticium candelabrum | reverse complement strand
ATACACGAATACACCCGCTACGCCCAGCTCGTTAGCACTTGGGCTTCACCCTTGTGCCAACTCGTGGGCGGAGCAGGGTGTATTTTGTTTATGCACTCACCAGCGGTCTATAACCTATACTTATTCATCCAGTTGTCTGTCTATCTGTCTGTCCCTCCGTCCATTTTTTGTTTGTCTGTCTACCTGTCTGTCTGTCTGTCTGTTTGTCTATCTGTCTGTCTGTCTGTCTGTATGCTGATATGTTTGTCTGTCTGCATCTACTTGTGTAACACCTGACTTGTCTCATAGACTGGTTTTGCTGAGGAGCTTCTCAGTCCAGTCATCACACCACTGCTCCTCATGTTTTGTCTCAGACACAAAGCTCTTGATGTTATTGACTTTTACCAGAGGTTTACAGTCCATGTAGAAGGTAAGATACATCAGTCAGTCTTGTTTACTTTTTACACACACACACACGCGCGCACACACACACACACACACACACACACGCACACACACACACACACACACACACACACACACACACACACACACACACACACTATTGTTTTAAGTCATTAGATCTATTACAACCGTTTACATAAATTTACATTAGATGAGCATGCACCTGACTTGTTGTGTGTGCAGGTGTTGGCGACGTTTGCTCATTTGCTCAAATGGACGTCAAGAAGCATGGCAATCCAATGGTAAACTAAAAGCGGCTTAACAATAGATACGCATTCACTGTGTCAATCATGCAGTTTCTGTCTGACGAGCTGACGGAGGCGAATGACACCGAACAAGCCGAAGACGGGAAAACTGAGAAATCACTTTTGAATTTCAAGGTTTAGTCTGTGTTGTGAAGCACATGAGTCACTCAAATTAAATTCGTTGTGTAGGGCAAATATCCAAAATGGAGACCATCACCTACTGGAGAACAATTTCTGTTGTCAGTTAGTCAGCAAGGTGAGATGTTTGGGTGTGTGAATGAAGATGTTGATGATGATGATAATGTTTGTCTGCTGGAACCACAAGTGGTGGATTGGTTTTGGGGGGAACATTAATGGGAGCATTGCTACTGTGTTGTTTATGATCTATAATAGACAATCAGTGAGACAAATGGATGGGTGGAGTGATGGATGGATAGATGGACAGGTGGACTGATAGATGACAGACAAGCAGACAGACAGATGGACAGACAAGTGGACAGACAGATGGACAGACAAGCAGACAGACAGATAGACAGACAAGCAGACAGACAGATGGACAGACAAGCACACAGACAGATGGACAGACAGAAGAGTTGTCAGCATGCAAGGTGTCCTAGTCACCCGATTTTGTCGAGATTTCACAATACGACTTGCTCCGTCAGGAATTGTGATCCACCAGGTCACGCAAATTACACGAAGAAAAGAACAAACAGTCGATATTTGGAAATAACTATGCTCTGACTCACACTCCTTTCACCATCACTCACATCCTGCATGCCTGTTTCACATGTCAATCCTGTTAACATACCTAGATTTTATTATCACATTTTATGTTGGCCTTGGAGCCCAGACTGTTTGTAATATAGCGCACTGGAGGGACGGACCATCCCAACTGGGCACGTGCAGAACTTGGACAGTCTGAACAGGGATGGTGAAATTGATTTAATTCTAGGTTTTATGGGTAATGATTAGACCCACTCTAATGTCTGAGTATATGCAGACATCGAATTGCTGTCTAGCTATTGAACGTTTTCTTTATTTCATGCGTTCTGATTCACATCATTTTGTGCAAAGAATTCTCTTCATGAGGTATTCTAATTACACTATGACGTCGTCACGTATTAAAGATGAGGTTACTTAATATCATGTTGTGGGATATTGGGACAGGAGGGGGCTTTGAACGCATTCCTTCTCTTCATTAAATAGCATTCCAACTGTGATACAAAACAGTTGTGTGTACCTAAGACAGCAATTAGCTGCAATAGAGTTGAACAATATTTATGATAGAACAGATGCAAACCAGACACCATGACCTAAACTTTTGTCCACTGTGATGCAGGTCTTCCTCCTGTGGCTGCACAGCTGGCTGATCACAGTCCTAGTGATCCCTGTATGACACTTGGAGCTCTTCCTGCTGTGCCAGAGATGATCAGTTTGAGTCAGTTGGGTCCGATGTCATTGGACGAGCACCAGAGAAGGGAAATCCAAGCACCAGAAGGGGCTGCAACCAACAAAGGGTCTGAAGTTAGAGACAACGATGACAAGAAGACTGATACAATGATAATGGTGTGTGTGTGTGTGTGTGTGTGTGTGTGTGTGTGTGTGTGTGTGTGTGTGTGTGTGTGTGTGTGTGTGTAAATCTGTATTGGAATGTGAGATAATTGATATTAATTGTGTTTCTTAGAGTGATCCTGCTGACAGTCTTACAATGTATTCGTTGTATCCCACATTGGTGCCACGTTATCAGACCACGGGCTCACTCTATCCGACTGCAGCTTTAGAAGCAGTGAGAGACGAATGTGGGCAGAGCATCAGTGCCGTGGATCACAGCATCAACGAACAGATGTTGTTTGTACAGAGAGTAGGAACAGAACATTGATTGTTGTGTGCCGTGTGTCTGTCTGTCTGTGTCTTTGTCTGTCTTTGTCTGTCTACATGTTTGTCTGTCTGTTTGTTGTGTTTGCCTGTCTGTCTGTCTGTGTTTGTCTGTCTGTCTGTGTGTTTGTCTGTGTGTATGTGTGTGTGTGTGTGTGTGTGTGTGTGTGTGTGTGTGTCTGTCTGTCTGTCTGTCTGTATGTATGTATGTATGTATGTATGTATGTATGTATGTATGTCTATGTGTGTGTCTGTCTATGTGTGTCTGTCTGTCTGGTTGTGTGTGTGTGTGTGTGTGTGTGTGTGTGTGTGTGTGTGTGTGTGTCCATGTGTCTGTGCACATGAGTGTGTCTAATAAGATCTCTTTAGCATGCTGAAGGCCAGGAGCAACGAGTACGAAATTGCCACCAAAAATTTCTCGGCCAAAGTCTTAACTTCAGACAAGACACCAATTACACCAGGTCAGCCACAATACATCACTCTCCCACACACATTATCCACTGACTATCATTCTCTATTGACAGCGATGAGAGCACTGTGTGAAGATTTGGTGACAGGTTACATTTTAATTTGTAAAGGGACATTTACACTTTGTTACTGGACAGTCACCATGTAGTCAATACTTTGCGTTAGCTATAATATATGTGTATATTGCATCAGACAGTAATGATACATCAGTATGCTGCCTGGCAAGGTCTTTTATTGGCACTTGCCAAGAGGTGCAGCAAACTTAGTTATTCATTGATATTAAAGAGGAGAAACCAGATAATGTTGATCATGCAATGACATGCATGAGAGCTACAACTGGAGATGATACCGAATTCAAGCAATAGAAATCATAGAATTTCAATATTGATTAAGCTACGAGAGTAAAAGAAGGACACCACAATAAGTGGTGGACTGCTTCGCGAGAAGCTCTCTCTAAACGGGTTGAATTGACTTTCGGTCTGTCTGTCGGTATGTCGCTATGTACCTACCTATGTTTGTTAGCGTGTGTCACGCTCGGGAGTTTGTCGAGCCAATCAGCAATCATATTGGGACGCAAAACGTAGGTGACGTAATACTAGCTTGTCAGCGTGCATCACTCTCGGGAATTTGTTGAGCCAATCAGCTGTCCTTTGGCACATCAACAATGGGTGACGTAACAGTCCCGCGCATTATGACAGAAAAGCCGAGATGTCGTAAACCTCCATTTTACAGTCAAACTGTCGTCAAACCGAGAAGCGCAGAGTAAAGATCAGGTAATAGTTGTTCGCGTTTGTTACTTTTTACAAAAGAATCGCAAACAAACGAATTTATCGTTCTACAAGAAGCCAAACGAAGGTCCCATGGGACCACGCATCGTTGTATGCGCACCTCCAGCATGTCATCCGCGATCTTCAAGAGAGCAATATGTTCTAAGTAGGACTGATGATGAACGATCGACGTCGTCTTGCAAGAAAGATTCGTAGGAAACGTTGACGCTGCTTAGTATCTTCTGGATCCGGTCGCTAGATGTACATGCATGTCGCTTCACAGTATTTTCTATGCAGCTAGGAGACGTACACCGATCTCTAGCTACAACGAAATAGCGGAACGAAAGATGGCGACGATTCAATAAAAGTATGATAATGATCTGATAGTCCATCTCAATAGTTAATTAATTTATTAACTTCCAGTGATGCAAGATCGCTATACATGCAGAATTGAGACATAACGTGGATAACAAGCCCGCGCCGTGCAAGAGTTGCGTAGCTGTGTGAATTCGAAGTAGTGTGGGACATTGATGGTATTTAGTTAATTATCTTTAATCACATTGATAAATCCAGGTGTTTTCAAAGAATTGACGTTTACATTCTAGCATCAATTAAGCTAATGATTAATATGATTAATTAATAATAATGACAATAATTTAACAAAATTTAATAAATATACATTGATATTTACAATACACACACACACACACACACACACACACACACACACACACACACACACACACACACACACACACACACACACACACAACGTCACTTCTGTCAATTGTGCTGAATTCGAAGTGTAGTGTGGGAATTGATGATATTTAGTTAATTATCTTTAATCACATCGACGCATCCTTGTGTTTTCAAGAATTATACATTCAAGCAACAAGCTAATGAATAAATAATGATAATGACAATAAATAGACAAAAATTAATAAAATGTACATTAATATTTATAATAAATACACACATGCCACACACACACAAACACACACAAACACACACACACACACACACACACACACACAAACACACACACACACACACACACACACACACACACACAAGCTAAGCAAACACACACGCGCGCGCGCGCGCACGCACGCACGCACGCACGCACGCACGCACGCACGCACACACACACACTCACACACACACACACACACACACACACACAAGCTAAGCAACACACACACACACACACACACACACACACACACACACACACACACACACACACACACACACACACACTCACACACGCTCGTAGCTGTGAAGCGACGGTGTAAACACAGCTTCATTTACTAGTACTAATCCACAACAAATGAATTGCAAAATTAAAATCTAAACCAATGGTCTTGAATTATGTGATCACATGATATCAATATTGTCTGACTTCATGTTTCCAATATATTCATCCAATGCAACTGCCAACGTGCCAAATTCCCAATGACCATACATGTACACACACATTGCGACCCGGAAGTTGTTACTCGGAAGTTGTTACTCGGAAGTTGAGACTTGGAACTGACTCTTCATACCGCCACCGCCCACGCAAATTCAAGTCTCGTCGACGTGTCAACATCAACTTGCTCATACGGCTATCGGTAAGACGGCATACGCGGCGTGTGATGCGCGACCAAACTTGTCACGAGCATCTTCATGTCTTCTCCCTCTTTCTCTGCTTCCTACAAGCAACCGGAAGTGGCCCTAACAACTCCGTTCTTCTTCCGTCAACTCGAACTCCTCACCAACCGACTCCTTCACGGATTGCTGGACAAACTCCAGGTGTGGCGCACTCGACAAAGAGTCCTAAAGCGCATGTAAACACTTCCGTTGTCTCTCTAGCCTCAACAACTTGTCATACATCCTCGCCCGACCAAATGCAACAAGCTTCAACTCACTTTACAGTCGCAGAACTCGTTGTTGCCATCCTCGTCTCGTCGTTAGCCGCCGGATTAGTGACGGGAATCGTTGCCGTTTTGCTTACGAACTGCTACTGGAGACGCAAAGAGAAGAAAGAAGTGGCACCAGCAGCGAGACGTACATACAGCTACTCGCCCAACAGAATGAGCTACTTATCCGCCGCCGGCAAACCCGTAAGTGATCATACCAACACAGACTTCGTGGCAAACTGTAGTAAAGATAACAACCCGGCCGTAAGGACTGCAAGATACGATAGCAATAATGCAGGAGGGAGTAGCTCGGCGAGCTCGGTAAACGAAGTGCATGCGCCGGGTATCTATGACAGTGTCGTATCCGGTTTCGAGTTTGATTGATTGCATATAGATGTATACCATACCTTCTCATGACTAAATGTAATTTGTGTGCTCACGTGTCACACCCTCATGCTTCGTATCTATCACTCTGGGAGTCCCCACGCGACTCTTGATTGGTTATCATCGCGAGCCAATCAGATTCACTAGTAACAGGGATAATAGGCTGTGAGGTGTTCAGTGAGAGAGCCAGACGGAATTCGGCGTCCATAGTTGTCCCTCTGTCGTGTTTTTCTCTCCTATAATCGATTGGTTGATCAGAATGGTAAGCTCGCCTGTTGTCTTAAAACTTGCTGATGAGATTCCCACTGTTATGCATGTGCGTGCAGAATGAGACTCAGTATGGTGTCGAGATTCCAAGCCGTATATTTGTCGGAGGCATCGCATTCGATGTGAGTCGCATGTGGCATCGGGTAGTTCATGTTTCACGTGCGTGCTGGCATTGTGCGACTGCGGTCGATGCGTAGACCACAGAATTGGAGCTGAAGAACTACTTCCAGATGTACGGCAACGTAAAGGACAGCAAGATCATCACCGATCGTCAGGGAGTGAGTAAGGGGTGAGAGGCTGTCGAGCGGTGGTGCTTAGCGAAGCGAGAGCTATATTTGCGCGTTTGATTTCGAGGTACGGCTTCATAACGTTTGACAGTCAAGAAGATGCCACTCGCGTGCAGGAGCAGGTAAGAAAACAAGCCGATTGTCTACCAATTCATTTGAATTCGGTGTCGAACATTCGCCGCTCAGGGTGTCGCGGCTATCACGGAAATGTGCCGGATTTTTCTTCATTTTGGCGGGCTTTTTCGTAGTCTCGACTCGAACGCTGCCTTGTGCGACACTGTTTATGTAAATATCGCTAATGACTAGGTTACAGTCTGTTGTGGTTGTTTGTTTTCTTCTCACACAGACAGATCTTTATTTGTGACAGGGATGTGTCTACTTCCGGGAGAAGAAGTTGAACATTGGACCGGCGATTCGCAAACAACCCGGCGGACAATTCCACCGTCCAATCATGTCGATGCCAGGATCGTGCGAAAGCGACCGCCACAGCGGATCGACATCGCCACCCCAGATAGTCGAGAGTGTCGTCCAGCCCGACTGCACTTCAAGCGGTCACATCTACCAACCGTATCATCACGCACAGCCGAGCATACCCTACATCGCAAACAACGGCACGTGGTACTTTCCTGATCCGCTCCTGCAGCCGCAGCCGGTGAGTAAATGTCAGCGTGTTTGCCATCGACGCAGGCATGTAAAGCGCATGTTACAATTGTTTTGAATTGTTTGTTCGCCTGCAGGGTTTCTACGTGCAGCACCTTTATTCTCAACAGCCGCAGCACTACCAGCAGGTAAGGCTTTTTTCTCGTCTCCAATAACATACAATGAGTTCGTAACGTTTTAGATGCCATCTCAAGTGCAGTGGCGTTGGCCTGCTCCTGTAAGTTTTTATCTCGGCAAATTGTTCTACTTGTTGACAGCTGATTTGCTCCGCCCTTTGGTGTTTAGCCCAACGGCTATACCGGAGCGACCATCTACTACACGCCTTCCGTCATGCCCGACAGATACATTATGGACAGCGCAATGAGTGAGGTAGGACGGGACGCTCGTATTGTGCGTATCACGAGACTGTCTGATAATTACTGTTGACGTGCAATTGGTGGGATGGTTGTGTGTACCATGAGGTAAATGTGACGCCCAGACAGCGCCTGAAGGTATGTCTAAAGTTGAGGCCGCATTTGGCTAATCAACAGTTAGCAATTAGGGTTAGGATAGTAGGAGATGATAGGTGAGGAACAATGGAGGTGGTGTATGGTTTCTGGCAGCTGGCAGCCTGGCAACAATGTGTTATCACCTTGTTTGGAATGTGATGAACTATCTGTAGTGTACTGGATGACAAAGATTGTACAATACTATAGTTAATAGATCAGAAGATACTTGCATGAGTCTGTTTGTTTTTCATAATAGGCTCTGAACACAGTCTATCTGTGGCATGTTGTGGCAGCAGATAGTAAAACTGATGGTAAACATGTGGACACTGACATCATTTCTACTCCACATGTTGCACTCTGATTTTGCAAACATGGTGTAAGTTAATTAGGCTGCTGATTGGTTGAGTTGTACAGTTGCCATATTGTGCTGACATGTGGATGTTAAGAATGTGAGTCAGAGTCATAGATAGAGACTCATAGAGTATGATGACAGCCTTTATCCAAGATCTAATGCTATATTGAGATTGTATATCTGGACAGTGCAGTCATCTATGTGAGGGTTGAAATGATAAGAACATGAAGTTGAAGGGTTGCTGCTAACTTTAACAATGACATGTTGGGAAGGCAACTTGACTGGTTAGCTTGTATAGCTGTAAACCAGGCAAGAACAGAGAATTTACTGATAGACTCCAGTACCAAATCTGGTTTCTTAATCTCCCTAGCTTGTGTAGTTTCCTTGCTAAACCGCAATTTGTGTGTTTGCTTTAGAGGTTTTAGAAGTTGTTATTTAATTATAACATTTACAAGGGACACAATAGTAGTACATAGAGATGGAACCATAACAACAACAGCTGGACATGCAGCTCTTGATAAACTTAGAAGGTAAGTTGATATGGACTGTCAAACAGCAGGTTGGGTTTTCTGGAAACTGGGACAGAGCTACTATTCAAGAGACATAGTCGCACTCTTTTTATGTGGGCTCGTTATGTCTTGTTTATGATGGAAGTGCCAAGATGTTTCAGATAAGTGAGTGGAAGAAGCTGAACTGTAGATGTTGTCAGTCTGGTGGCCACTTTGGTCAGTCATTACAGGAGAGAGAGAAATCTGACAAAACAGTTTATGCAGCATGATGCCATTTCTAATTATTTTGTTGTGGTATATTGTAATAGTACATCATACAATAAACATACTTATTTTTACTTGCACTACTCTAAGCTGAAAGGGATAGTTTTGACAAACAGTTTATGGTCTGTCCATCTCTCTTTTTGTTGCCCAGAAACAAGGGATGTGTTACCTTGATTTAGTATTGTTTGCAACTGATCATGCAGATCGCTGAATTTGGGGCAGCACCTTGTGATGTGGCTCCTTCAATTACAAATGACATTATTTAGGAAAGAGACTTTTGTTTGTAAGAGATGGGAAGTGCTGTACATTATTTTGTTTACTAGTGTGATAGATTATCAAAATCCTACTTTCTGTATTGTTGGGTTGTACTGTATTGAACTGTGATTTTTGGTACAAAATTGATAGTCAGCAAAAAGCTTGGCTATTGGTTCCAGCAGGGTCTGCTGCTGTTCATGTCTCTGGGAGGGATCTCTAACCATAGCATAATCATAATTGGTTGTTCCATTAGATTTAATGATTTATTTATTTATTGGAGTCACTGGTGAGGATCACTTATTATTGGTATGATGGTCTGCAGATTAAGAATTCTCATTTCAATGTTTGGTGATTTGTTAAGAAAACTGGGATGGGATAAAAATAGACTCAATCTTATAGTTAATTGGATGTGAGTGTTTGCTGTTCATTATGATGTAGAAGTATAGAGATATCCTTGTGTTGTGGTTAATTTAAATAATTTGATTTGTTTTTAGCCTCTTCCCAGTCCCCCTGAACCCCTGCCGACATTCATCAAGCGTGATGTGTCTCCTGTACCCAAAATAGGAAGAAACAACGGTTTCATCCCTCGAGGCCGACGACCACCACGAGGAAGCAACTTCAGCTCCATCGGTCACAACAAGCCTCTTGGCAGGCCACACGCTCCTACACAACAACGTACGGTGCCACACCCACGCCAACAAGTCGAGCAGACGGAAGATGCTGAGAAGTCACCCAAACCAGACCAAACAGACGAACCTTCTGAGAAGAGAGATGAAAAGGTGAACTGACACATCCTGACACATCCTATGGGATACATATAGCGTCCATGAACAGTGCTAGTCCATTTATTATTAGATGTAGCCATGTCCTTCACTGATTATTTTTGTACGTGTGATTTTACATGTTTCAATCCAAGAGCAAGTATAGATTATTGTATGTGTCTTGAAATGGTCTATAGCTATACTAAGAAGCATTCATGCATTGAGCAAGTCAAATGGAAGTCCCAAGTGAGTGATATGTCACAGTGACAAAGCAAGTTAGTGTGTCATCATGATCATATTTCAATAGTCTGTAGTTTACTCTGAGAACTTGGTGCCTCTACCCACATGTAGATGACCATGCGTATACCAATCTGCATGTCTGGTGTGTGCATATCATTTATATCAATGATCTGTGATATTGGGGTACACAAAGTAATTTATTTGTACAAGATAACGTGCTCTTACAAGAAGTATTACAGTTGAAGTCTGACTTGTATTGTTTTATGTACACAGTAGCAACACTTCAAATGCTTGCACAAAATTTGCGCAGTTGGTTAATTAATTAATTATAATTGCGTAAGTGAAGATACAGGTATTGGACTTGATTTGAAACAAGAGAATTGCTACTCTGCATCAAATGACTAACATCCTAAAATCAGGTGTATCAAACTGCTATTATAATATGAATGGCACAACGTGACATCACGGCCTAATTTTTTATTAATTAAATTTATCAGTGACGTTTCATGAGCAATGTCGCGCACTTCGTATGGGACATCGAGGAATTTCGTACATCCCGGATATGCTCATACCGGATATCACCTACCGGGCAACACACAATCCCCGTATATTCATTGGTGTTTTTGACAGGAAGTGAAGTGTTCCAACTTCCACGCAGTTTATTGTCGCCGCTCCATCATTTCTCTCTCATCGATTCATCCGACGCTGCTCCACATCAACCAACTAATTCACTCATCGACCTTCCCGCCCATCCGTCAGCATCAAAACGCGCCTTTTTAACCCAAATGAGTGACTCAACTCGACACAGACGAGACCTGAGCGCTCAATACAAAACGCAAGACCAAGCCCTTCAGGAACTCGTCGAGAAGGTCAAACACACTGGAAATACGTTCAACAACAATACAGACGCGTTCATGTGCGTGTAAATGTTTCAGGGAGAGAGAGAGTTGGTGGAAAAGAGAGAGGCGAGAGCGAAGGCGAGGGAGATGAGAATGCAGAAGCTGAAGGAAGATCAGGAGGTGAGCGGCGAGTCAGTGGGTCTAATACTCTATTGACAGTGTGTAGATTGGTTCGGATGGTGATTGATAGAGTGGTGGAGCGTGAGATGAGGAGGACGTGTTGGGAGGTTGAGAGAGAAAGTTGATGTTGATTGGTCGGGTGGGAAATGATGGTGTGGGGTCAGGTGATCGCGTCATGGGGTTGAGAAGTTACTGTTGTCTCAGTGGGTGGGTAAATGGGTATGCATGCCTGCTGTCTGTTCAGTCTGTACGTTTTACTGCCTCTCTGTCTGTATGTAAAGGTTTGGTTATTATCTGTCTGTCTGTCAGTTTGTCTGTCTATGTGTCTGTCTGTCTATGTGTCTGTCTGTCTGTGTCTGTCTGTCTGTTGTCTGTCTGTCTGTCTGTTGTCTGTCTGTCTGTCTGTCTGTCTGTTGTCTGTCTGTCTGTCTGCTTGTCAAAAGTTTATTTTTTGTTTACAATGTAAACTGCAGCACCACTAAAACTACAAACTAGAATTAAAGCAACGGACACCCTTGAACGAGTCTCTCAGTTAACTGACTGTTTGACTGCTCCTCTGACTGACTGTTTGTCTATTGGTCTATTGTCATTGAGAATGGATTAAGATTATTAACAGTTTTGATGAAAAATTGATTGTATGTGTGTACAACACACACACACACACACACACACACACACACACACACACACACACACACACACACACACACACACACACACACACACACACCACTATTGTAACTGCAATAACCATTCCTATTTTGTGTAGGAGGGAAGTGACTCTGATGGTCGCCAAAGTCGGCCTGATACGCCACTGATGTCAACAAGGACACCAACAGTGAGTGCTGGGTTGAGTGGCATCGTCTGATGCATTTTTACTGTTCAATGACATTTAGAGAATTGAGGTGCCATCGTTGCAGTTGGACAGCCCGTCACCTTCATTACAGGTTAGAAGAAAGTGAATGATAGAAGGACACGTGTTTGTTGTACAGTACATGTACTATCTGCCTGTCTGTTTGTCTGTCTGTTTGTCTATCTGTTTGTGTGTATCTGTCTGTCTGATGATTTAGATAAATTATTTGATTTTGACATTCAAGACCAAGGGCGCGTCTCCACTAGGGCTTAAACATGTTTACAACCTGTTAGAATAATCGTGTCTCCACTAGCGTTAAACCTGTTTAACTCTAAACCTAAACAGCTTTTGCTAAACATGTTTCAGAGGTAGTTTAACGAAAGTGGTTTAGGTTAACGGTCACGTGATATAAACGCTCGTTCCACAACAATGGATGTTAGTTCTTTCACGTTGTTCTTTTTCTTTCTTTGGAGACTATTGGAAGAAGACAGAACTAGGCAATGTCAGAGAGTGCGTAGACTGATGCAGAGTGTCAGGAGAGAGTCATTTGGCAAAGACAGAGACTTGTGTCTGTGATTGCTCTTCAGACAACTAGGAGACTATCTCCAACGGTCTGGTGCACAAGAAACGAATTCGTGCGGTACAACGAAGTCCCGGATAATTCTTTTAATAGCCCGGAATAAATGGACAAGTGGAGACACTGTCTACTAAACATGTTTAGAGTTTAAACATGTTTAACATTAAACATGTTTAAAGAGCAACAAGTGGAGACACAGCCCAAGTCCATTAGTTAATCTTTGACTTTGTTGTTTGAAAGGATTGGTTTGGTTTAAAAATCCTAGCATGTGTACAAGTAGAATCTGTATGAGAATAGGTTATTTGTCTGTCTGTCTGTCTGTCTATCTGTCTGTCTGTCAATACATGTATTTATACTGTCTGTCTGTCTGTCTGTCTGTCTGTCATCATATATTTTCAAACACAAGACTATATTACATTTCAGCAAAATAGTAAGTACTTAAGATCAAATGTACCTTGTCCATAATCTACACACTATACACTTCACTAAGAATGAGCTATAAACTACAAGCATACAGCAACCCAGAGACAATCAGTGACTACAAAACTGGGTGCAGTAGGACACAAGCTTGTTGACACCATCACTGCAAAGTGTGGAACTCTTCTTCAGAAGGACTTTAGCGTTACACTTCTGTAGTTGTACTGAGAATCTCTTCCTCCAATAGTCAATAAACTCTGGTGCATTTGGCCTTCCAATTTCATCCAATAAATGTTTTGAAAACGTTTGCAAAAACTTCTTTCCCTCTTCTCCCCATCTCCCAAAGTGTTCCAGGACTAGGGGAGTGACTTTGACCATTGATCCACCAGGAAGCCGTACCTTTCTGTATTTATCCATTGTTTGTTCTTCTCTTCTTTTTGCAGCTGCAACATCTTCCTCGACGGATTTAGGGAAGATGTCTGAACTCCATGGATGGGCCATGGCGATGTCTAAATCAATGTTGGTTCCTGTCTCAGGGTCGTAGACTATGATGTCAGGTCTGTTGTCCGAGTTGGAGTGGCGATGTCTTGGCTCACGTCGGTGATGAATATGAAGCTCCTGTAGACAGTCAGACCATACTGATGCAATGGCCTTGTGAGTCCAAATAGGACCGCTCCCTGACGTGCAAGTCAGAAGGTAATAGCCGCTGTCATCTAGCAAGGTCTCGCAGTTGCATTTAGGAAGTCAGTCTGAAAGGGAGAGGGACATTCCAAGTCTCAAAAGGGATGCCAAGCGATAGTCACAGGAATTGAGTGCAAACCTTTGAGAGCTCGGGATAGAACTAAGCCAAGCCCCAGCTCTTTTCCCTCGGATGGAACGAAGTCTGGAAGCATCTCGTGCTGTAGCTTCATTGTCAATAAGACTTGCTGCCAGAGACTCAGCTTGAGTTTTAGATAGCTGATGTTAAAGTTTGTGAATGGTTGTCAGAAAGTCAGACATCATCTTATCCAGTGGAAGGGACTGACACAAGGCTTGTCCAATTGGACTAGTAGGTGGAGAAACGACGAGAGAATCAACGAGTGGCATCAGAGCTGGGAATCGAAACGGAAGTTCAATGATTGTATTGGCCCATAATGCCACGAATGCATGCTGAGACACTGAGCTCAGAAGAGTCATGCCAAAGCCACCCAATCGAATTGGCAGAGATGCCTGCTGACACATTGAGTTGTCTAATCGATCATATCCAAGTAGGTTGGAAAAGGTGTTATGCGATTGAGTGTCATGAATTTTGGCAGCTTGAGTCAACTGGCCAGGAAAAACAGTTCAAGCCAAATAGTCCAGCTTTGGAACATGGCAGTGTCGTAATAACAGCATTGCACTCTGAATGTCTTCTAGTTTAGTGAGTTGATCACACATAGTGTGTTGCCAGACTGAGCAATTATTGAGCAAGGAGACTCGACAAACAAAGAAGAGCCAATTGGTGTGCCAAGGAAGAGTGAACCTTGATAGTTGACAGGGATTCCAGCTGATTCATTGATTGCAACTGTACTGGATGGACAGAAGATCTCACACTTGTGATTGGCGATCTCTAAAGAGATGCTGGAAAATGCCCCTTTGAGATCATGAAAGGCACACAAGACATCAGTTGCATTTCCCAATAGAAATACATCGTCTAAATATGCCAGGACGTGAATCTGAGGATGATCCTTCTCCAGATCCAGCGAAACTGGTTGTATGGTTATGGCAAAAAGAGCTGGTCCCAAAGGGTCCCCTTGATGGACTCCTTCAGATGAGATGACAATTGGAGAGGACTCTTGCATGAATAGAAGCGAACTAGATTCTCCATACATCTGACTAGCATGATTTGCCAAATCGGGAAATGCTGTTGACAACTGATCTAACATACTTCTTCTGCTAATAGAATTGAATGCGTTTTTTTTGGACTTGATGACAACCCAATCTGGATTTCTGTCTGTCTGTCTGTCTTTCATATCTTTTCAAACATGAACTACAATTAACCGCTAATTACTTGTGTCTATGTAATGTTCCTAAAGCAACTGCATACTAGTAACTACATAAAGGGACATAGATGTCCCTGTCTAAATAATTAAAGAGCAACTTGTGTCTGACTGTCTGTCTGTCTTCTTGTCTGTCTCTTTGTCTGTCTGTCTGTCTGTCTGTCTGTCTGTCTGTCTGTCTGCCTGTGGGTTTTTGTCCAGATTGACTTTATGTTTATGTCAGGAACAGTTGAATGATCTTGAGAAGCGATTTAAGGAAGTTAATATTGCCAATGCATCATTGAGCAATGAGAAAGAAAAGCTGATGTATCAACGGGATTTACTAAAAGATGAGGTGGTAGATCTGGAGAGTGTTAACCAGGGACTAAGAGAAGAAATAAAATTGAAAGCCAGGGTTGGTTGAAAGAATACAAGCGCGCGCGCGCGCACACACACACACACACACACACACACACACACACACACACACACACACATTGACTACATTACATTATTTACTATTTTCCAGTTGGTGAGTCAGCAGGCGTTAGCACTTGAGAGATTGCAGTCTGAAATGGAAGGTCTCAGACAACTCATTGCATACAGAGACGAGTTCATTGAAGTAACCACACCCACGCACTATAATATAATATCTATTGTTTCCTCACACGAGCGTACGTGATGCTCTAGTCTAAAGGGTTAGTGCTCCCTGATCCGTTTGCAAACGAAGACGTCTGTGAAGTTGGCGAAAACGGTTTGGATTCCAGGAACAATCAGGCAACATCTGCGTACGTGCAGGATCTTGGTAAGATGAGGCGTGAGTGAAATTATTGTGTGCCAGTTGATCGTGAGGTTTGGTCTTGTGTAGAGGAAGAAGTGTCAAGATTGAAGAAAGACAAACAATCGCTTCAGGATCAGGTACTGTTTTGCACCATTAATGTCCTTGTGTCTTTATCAACTGATGAGTGGTGTCATTGTAATGCGTGGGCGTGGCATATTGAAATTTTGGATGCCTGTTTGTCTGTCTGTCTGTTTGTGTGTCCATTTTGTTTGTCTGTTTGTTTGTGTGTCCATTTTTGTGTGTTTGTGTGTCCATTTTGTTTGTCTGTCTATTTGTTGTTTGTGTCTGTATCTGTTTATCATATCTACTTTGGTAGAATGCATGTTTATGGACAACATTGTGAGAGTCAACTATTTATGTCATCTCTCTAATCTTTTGTTGATTTAGTTGAAGCATTTGAAGCAGGAGAATTCGTCACTGAGAGTCGCTGTTGATGCAATGCCTGACAATATAGAAAGAATCAATGGTCAAGACTATAAAGATCAAATAAGTCAGCAGCTATTGATGTTTGCTAGTTTGTGAATTGGCACCATTGACTTACGTGTTTTTATAGGAGAACATACAAAGCAAATTCATGATTATAAGTCAAAATGGCAGCTCGCTGAAGGAGAGAAGTCTCGACTTGAAGCCAAGGTGTTTCTGTCTGTCTGTGTCTGTCTGTCTGTTTGTTTGTCTGTGTGTGTGTGTGTTTGTCTGTCTGTGTGTCGCTCTGTCTGTGTGTCTGTCTGTTTGTCTTTTTGTTTTTCTGTCTGTATGTATGTATGTCCATCTGTCCGTCTGTCTGTCTATCTGTTTATCTGTGATTACTGCATTATAAGTCTTGATACAATTTTTCTGTCTGTCTGTCTGTCGCTCTGTGTGTGTCTGTCTGACTGTCGCTCTGTGTGTGTCTGTCTGTCTGTCTGTCGCTCTGTCTGTCGCTCTGTCTGTCTGTCTGTCTGTCTGTGTGGCTGTCTGTCTGTTTATCTGTGATTACTACATTACAAGTCTTGATATAATTTTTGTCTCAGGTCCAGAGACACGAGCACACCGTGAAACGGCTAAAACAGCAGGTTGAAGACATGGTAAGTCCATCATCCTCTCCACCTTTCTATCATCAACTCACAGCAACTACATGATACAGGAAAAGCAAGAAGACGAGCTGAAAACCAAGAATCGAAAGCTCAATCGAGAGGTACATGACCACAACACTTTTTTCATTCCTTCTTTCCTTCATTTGTCATGGTTTTGTCTTTGTAGCTGATCAAGGCACAGACGGAGAGCACTCAATTAGTAGAAGACAAAGAACATTTGCAGAAGCGCATTGAAACGCTAAAGCGAAGGAAGCTAAATGAGACGTAGAAATGGACAGACGCATTCATAATGCACACTGATTGTTGCTGATGTTAAGTAGGTATGTAGTCTGTTTATTGACAACACTGTATATTTATGACCTCCAATAATAGGCGTGGTGTGGCGTGTTTTGTGTCGTTGCCGATTGATTGGGATGTTGGTATTGATGTTTGTATGGTGCGATACATACTGTTGCTCGTTGACAAGTTGAGATATTATGTGAGGGCTTCATGATGTGACTGACGGTACAGGGTATCTGTATAGAAGTATGGATGTCCATCCATCCATCTGTTGTCTCTCTGTCTGTCTCTCTGTTTGTCTGTCTCTCTGTCTGTCTCTCTGTTTGTCTGTCTGTCTGTCTCTCTGTCTGTCTCTGTCTCTCTGTCTGTCTCTCTGTTTGTCTGTTTGTCTGTCTCTGTCTTTCTCTCTCTCTCTCTCTCTCTGTCTCTCTCTGTCTGTCTGTCTAGCGTGTGTAAACAGTTTGAGATTAGAGCAAGAATATGGATTCCTTTGGAAGCAGTAGATCTGATTTCAGTTCAGGCCAACCAAGTGCACAACTTTCATTAGAAAAACTATTTCCACAAATGCGGTACCATACTTTACTTTCCAGGCAAACTTACTGAACAGTGTATTGAGTTTCAACAGATCAAATCATTTCTAAGCAGGCTCGGATACCCAGACCCTACTTCCTGCTTCACAATAAATATTGCATACAAGTGTCATTTTTTAGTTGTCAAAGTAATCTCACCCTAGACACTCAGAACACACAAACGAAAACACGCGTGCCGTCAAGGTAAACATGCCAGACCATAAAGGCGTGTACTTCCGGTTTGATGTAACCAACATATCATTCCGCAAGCGGAGAGTTTTGTCAGTATTCCATTCCACTTGCCGTCCATAATCCAGCATCCGGCGCTTAGCGAGCAGTTTCAACCGTCCAAATCCCACCCGGCAACACCTTCACGTCGATATCTTTTCAAATGGAAGGTAAGAGAGAACACCCGTCACCTCATCTCATCTTACCATGTCGCGCCCCACACACTCCTCATTCTCATCGCCTCTGCACGTGGGCTGGGCGTAACGAGTTCCCTCCTTGTCAGTCGTCTGACGTTGTTGTCGCGTCGTCTCACCCATTGACGAGCGTTTTTGCGCCCTCGCTCTTGACGTCCAAGCCGTCGCACTTCCACATCAACATTCCTTCTCGTCATCACTTAACTCACCTTTTCCTTATCTACTAAAGCCAACCAGCTGGTGGTCGTCACTGTCTGGCGTTCGCGAGCTGAGCATTTGGAAAACGATTTTGCGGTTGTAGAGGTCAGTTCCGTTGGCATGACGTTTTGTGGCCGAAGTTGTTTTCTTCTTATTGCTAACCGATTTATACGCGATGCTCGTGATGCAGTCGGTTGTGTTGCTTTGTGAGTAACAAGAGCTTTATGATACGACTAGCCGTTTATCTGTAGGAGGGGTAAGGGTATCACATTAGATTTGCATTGTCTCGCTCGCTATCCCTCCGTCTTCATCTCTTTTTTGTTTACTTACCAACTTAGTCCGTCTGTCTTCTCTACAACTGTCTATATATGTATAGATGTACAACCCATTTGTTGCGTTGTTCTACTCTCTTTATTCCTAATTTTGTTTTCGTCTCATTCTTCAGTGCGACAGCGGCCCCGTTCTGCGAGTCTCGCCGAGGAAACTCGTCATCAAATCCAAACGCTAGCGCCACAAGATTTCCCGCCTCAAAATTTCGCGCCTCCCGTCGACAGCAATCGACGCAAATCTCGCCGCCGCAAGCGCGACGGTGTAATGCGACGCCACACGCTAACCGGCGACGAGGCGAGAGCAAAAGCTGAAGGATTGAGATCGGGAGGAAAGCAAAGATTGGCTAGGGAACGAGAGAAATTCCTCGACTTGCTGAAGTCGCGCTATCCCGAGCAGGCGGATGCAATCGCCAGTGAGTTGGAATGGGGAGGGAAGACGAGCAACAAGCCGGAAAGGCGAGAAGGTCAGATAATTGACCACAAATGTGTTAATAATGAAAGCAAACTCGATGCTTGTCATTCCATTGATAGAAACGATTTTCTTGCAATTCGGTGGTGAGACGAAGCGCGCGCTTTTGCCTCATCCTTTAACTCTCGACTCATTGAAGGAAATTTTTGTGTCGACTTTCGCTCCTGCTATTGATGGTGAGTTGATGGATCCGCCTCACGGTGCGATTTACATCTATGAGCCTTCGGGTGCTTTGTACTATGAGCTGACGGAATTGGCGGATATCCGGGATAATTGTGTGTTGGCATTCCATCCGTTTAACTTGAGAGCGAGCTTCTCGCCGCCATTGTCGCCGGTTGGGGTCGATGCGACTGGGCAGACGTTGTGGCAGTTGAATCAAGGGTTGGAGGGAGACGTTGGGAATATGCAGAGCGAGTCGTCGTTCTCACTGTGAGTGGATTGAGCTTGAGTGTGTGGTGTTGTGGGTGATGGTTGCAATTGGTGTAGTAGATAGAAGACAAACAGATAGCACAAACAGAAATTACATGTACTCACACACTCACACACACACACACACACACACACACACACACACACACACACACACCATCTACAACAAGTAGGTTGAAGTGGCTTATTTTTTACTTTATTTTGCAGTGATAAGCTTCACAGCATGCAAGAGCAACTTAGCAAGCTGACGGGTCTTGTGCAGCAAGCAGTTCTCAAGGGTCAGTCGTTAGGTGATCTTGTGAATGCTGATGGTAAAACGGAGTACGTTGGTGGCATAACGAAAGCATCATCTGCAACTTCTATTCCATCAAGTAATTGTGATTGGATTGTTTCATTAGTCTAATGTATACCCTTGTCTTTTGTTATGCTTTCAGGGTCATCAACTTCTCTTGGAGTTGATTTTCCTGATGCAGGACCACCTAAGCCTCGACGCTTGCATATCAGTAACAACAACAACAACAACAGTGATACTCTAGCTGTTGAACCTCACAAGTATGACGACAGCCACACCACTCGATGGCATACAGGCAGATACCCAAGCAAATCTCTCAGTGTGGATGAGAAGCAGTTGGTGGTTCGAGCTGCAGATGGTGTGAGGAGGAATATCCAGTTGATGAGGATGGAGGTGGAGGCAGTGAGAAAACAGCATCAAGAGCAATGTGAGACTTTTGCCACTTTCATGAAGGAAACAGCAGATAGAGTTGCAAAGGCAATCACTCTTCATCGACCAAGAAGTAAGTGTGGCATGTAGGTTAGTGTACTTACACATGTCAAGAGGACACACGTACTAGTGGACTCCAATGTTGATTTTACCTACACATGCATAATTAATGTTTTAATTCTACTAATACTGTCAGAGGCCATCATCATCATCATGTTTCTTGATTTCTGTTTTTCTATCGTAAAAAAAGGTTTGTTACATGAGTATTGACAGTGTAGCTGGTCTGCATGGAAAGAATGGGTACACTAAAACACTAATGGGTATTAGTACTGTAGCTTGTTTATGCATGAGCAAAACAGTCAGCAAAGACATTTCCTTGAGGGTGTTTACATTACACATAGTGGTATAGTTCTCTTGCAGAATGATATGAGCTCATGAAGAGTGTATATTGTGTCTGCTCATCGAGTTCTATCGTTTCTTCTTTTCTCTCACTTGATGTTATGTTTATAATTTTTTTTGATTTTTGAAGTAGAGACGCCCTACTGTACTGTTTGCTGTTTCTTAAGAGTCGACCTTTCTAAGTGTTCTGACTTATCTGTATGACTGCAGACATAACAGTGTGTGTGCATAGTGGCATCTGTGTGTGGCCAACATATGAAGTCCAAGTCAGTGACTGCAAATGAACATGCATAACGTGCATGAATGGAATGTGCTTGTGTACTGCAGCCAGTCCTGAAGGGTTTGCTCATGCACTTTATAGCGATCCACTTGTTGATAGGCTGCATGGCTTATAGATAGTTGATAATAAGGTTTATCATCTCGGAAACAAGGCAAAAGAGGCTGTAGTTTCATCAGAAGTATATCAACTGATTAGATAAAGGTAACTAGTTCATAGTTTTGTTTCCATGAAGCTCACTGTCAAACTCATTTGCATACAAGACAGTAGGTGCATTATTCCTTGCTTGATTGGTATAAAGCCTAGTAACCCCACATAGATTGCAATCTAATGGAACTGGAACAACTGGAAGAGCAGAACACAAAAATTATCATACAACAAAGACCGACTGATCGGTAGAGGATAAGGTAAGTCGCAACCGACAGACAGACAACGGACATACAAATATCAAGAATGTGTTGTACATTATACGTTTATTATTCAAGCTATTCTGTTTGTAGCATACAAACGCATAATTCTGAATTACAGTTAAAATATCCAACTAACCAAAAGTGTCACATTGCAAACATTGACAAGCCTCTTGCAATATATTGGTGTGTGTGTGTGTGCTTGTCTAGATATCGTTGTGAATGGCAAGAAAAGGGCACAGTTGATTGAAGACGAAGACGCGTTCCAAAGGGAAAGCAACAATGTTGTACAAGAGATCCAGTCAGTTGTGTTTGTAGTCAATTTGTATGATAGTGTATGAGACTCGATCGTTGCTAGGGATCTCGACACGTTAGTAGAGGACATTCGTGTCGACGTGGTTGATCGTCGCTGTAAGGTCGACATGACAGAGTTAAACAACCTATCCAAACCATTACAACTGGTAGCCAGAAATCTGTTGGACGTGAAAAGTGAGAGACATACAGTACTGTGAGTCGTGTTTGTGTTGTGTGATGTGTGATGTTTGTTTCAGAGAAATTCCAATGTCTAAGCGATAACCTGAAACCAGTGATGGCATCTGAACTGCAAGTGATTGTTGACGAGGAGAAGTAAGATCAACTGT
The DNA here is from genome assembly GCF_963422355.1 of Corticium candelabrum. NCBI lineage: Eukaryota > Metazoa > Porifera > Homoscleromorpha > Homosclerophorida > Plakinidae > Corticium > Corticium candelabrum. The sequence goes on along the minus strand of NC_085101.1, from coordinate 5,904,575 downwards.
CAATTAGAATCGATGATGTTTGACAATCTACAACCGATGAATAGGCAAATGCTAATGTTTATATAGTAGATAGGGAGGTAGACAGACAGACAACTAAATTTTTTAGACAGACAGACAGACAAACAACTAGACAGACGGACAAACAACCAAACAGACAAACAGAAACAACCAGACAGACAGACAGACAGACAGACAAACAACCAGACAGACGGACAAACAACCAGACAGACAAAAACAGAAACAATGAGACAGACAGACAGACAGACAAACAACCAGACAGACAGACAGAGACAGACAACCAGACAGAGACAAACAAACAGCCAGCCAGACGGACAAACAACTAGACAGACAAACAGCAACAACCAGACAGAGACAGACAAACAACCAGACAGACTGACAAACAACCAGACAGACTGACAAACAACCAGACAGACTGACAAACAACCAGACAGACAGACAAACAACCAGACAGACAGACAAACAACCAGACAGACAGACAGACAGACAAACAAACAACCAGACAGACAGATAGACAGACAACATTATTTGACAGACAGATAGACAGGCCAATGAATATATTAACTATCACAAAATCTTGTGTGCACTGTTTGTGTATCCCGTTCTGCTCATCGACTGTAATCGTGTGTCTAGATTATTAGAGGAACAAGCTCCTGCATTAGAAGCTGCCATCGCTAAATGCAAGAAAGCGCACGGAACTCTGATTGCACTGAAACGGTTTCTCTCTCTCTCGTAACGACATACGATCGATTGTACACGATTGTATGGTTTTTGTTCACAGATATGGCAGTGTGCAGCAACACAGAATGAAATCTGTTCCATTGATTATAACGAGTGTTGAGGTAAAGCTCTGTTGTAGTAGTGAACAAACTCTGTTGTTGTGGTGGTGATGGTCGTGTGTGTGTTTTGTTGGGTAGAATCCTGATTATCATGAAGTTTTGGATAATATCAGTGCCATGGCACCGAATCACATCGCAAGGTTGCAGGCGATCGAGGTGTGTTGTGTTGGATATGCATTATTGTTTGAGTAATGTAATATGAGACATGATGTCACATGCAATAAATTTATTGATTTACTTGTCAGGCCAACAGTCAAGGAAATGATACAAAAGTAGTGTAGATATGATAGCGTTACACTAGGCCACATTTTTAATCTCTTAATATTTGTTTATTTGTTTGTTTCTATTGTTTATCTGACATTGTTTGACAACAGACGTTGGTAACTTTTACATGTACACAATGCATGTGCATATAGATTATGAGACGATCTAGAGCAATAGTAAATCACCGAACTGTAGGTTGTGCAGATCAGTGATAGGTGTCTTCTAGGCTGCCGAAACTTCCTACAAGAAGAAAAAACAATTGAAACTGTCTAGTGAAGCAGAGATACAATATCATGTGTTGGAAGGAGGCCGAGCACGACTTAAGCCTGTCAGCTACATGTTACATGACATTGAAGCAAAACATGCAGACCTGATCCGTCGTATGTATTTGCAAGAAAAGCAGCACACGCCCCAGCAGCAACGGCCAAGGTCTACGACATGGTCTCAGCCACGAACAAGACGGCATCAAGACCAGAGGTATTATCGAGAGGCACACGATCATCCAATGAATAGTTCGCAGGACGAGTGGCAAGGAAGTAGAGGATCAGTCCACAGCCATACGAGAGGACAGAGAGATCGCAGTCATCGTGGGTATCAAAATGGACCAGCAGACAGACAGGAAGGTGATTTCCGACAGCCGTACTCGAACGAGAGAGCAACCAGACCTCCGCAGTATTACAGAACAAGCTCGGACCATCCGCTTCGTAATGACGAGTGGTCGAATGGAGACTTACGGCGTTCGGTGGGTGATATGAGGGACGTAATCAGCCATTCGTATAGCCGTGCTGGTCCTAGTGTCTCGTATGATCAGAATGGCTTATCTAGTAACAGCAATGGATTTACGAATTCGAAACAGCCGCCTCTTCGAGCGTCGAGTCCGCGAAACAGCCACAACCAGTCGACTGTACAAGACAGGAAACAGAAAGTTTCAAGGTCAAATATGCCTTTGCCTCCGACTCCTAACGAAGAAGTTCAATATAGACATCAATCAGTTGGAGGGAGGCAGCACATGAAATCGAGGCCTCGATCGCAGGTGATAGGCGTGCAGAATCGAAGGGACATGCACAATGGTGGAGTTGTCGAGTATTTGACATCGGACTTGTAGGGGGTTTTAGTGTATGAGGTTTATGTAAGAAGGTGGTAAGGTATTTCTATTCTGGTATGGAAATTGAAGTTGAGTAGGTTAGTGAGGACGATTATGGCTTGATATTAAAATGTTTCATTTTTATTGTTTAATTAATTATTATTGATTGGGTTGAAAACCGAAAAAAGCTGGTGCAATCTTTTATTTTATAGTATTACTTAATTATATTATACGATTTACCTAATTGGTATATTTTACAGTGTGTCACGTGACTTGTCCCAGAAGTTTGATATTTATATGTTCTGCTGGTTTTGTGCAGTCCGTTCAAGATAGATTAATTAAAATAATTTATAGTGTAAACTTTGCAGACCCAAACGTCTCGTATTATCGAAAGTAACAGCTTCTTGAATGAAAATGTGTGACGTCACTGTCGCGGAAGCAACTGTCACGACGAGACACCCGAGCGCGCTATTTTTAGCATTTATCCGGGAACGTTGCACTAACTTTTCCATCATTTCTCGTTTGTTGAAAGGCGCAATGGCGCTCTCTCGTCGTCTATTAGTTAACATTGTACTTCTATGTTTACTAGTCGGTGAGGGATGCAGTTGGCGCTATGGTACGTGACACTTACAAGCTTCCCAACTTGATGTTTCCCTCCCTAGCTATCTAATCTCTCTTTTCTTTACGTGTTAGGTTGCGGGTTGCTAAGTTTTCTATGTCCTCCTGTCGACCGTTGCGAGTACAGTACGTACAGTCAATGTATCAATGCGGTTGCTACAAACTTGCTACATTACTAGATACATACATACAGAGATACTATCGAATTGTTCAATGTGGCCACAGTAGACGCCCGCCAATAACGTAGTTATCCAGGTGGTTCCATTTGCTGTGGTAGCATTTGTGCATTTGACGTCAATTACCAAGCAGCTGCTGCTCGTTTGAGAGCTCAGAGCCACTTGACTGCACGCGTTTTGGTATTTAGTGTAAGCGAATCTTAACTTGGAAGGATTCAGTGTTGAGATGAACGTTCTATAGCATTTTGTAGTCTGAGGTTTGTGTGGAGCGTTTGTGGAGGTTGATTTAGTGTCACGTGACCGGGAGGGGAGCAACGCCTAGCTGCACCCATAGGAGAGCAGATAACATAGCAACCGAGGAAAGAGAGGAGTGTATGGCTTATGATACCAGATTGCTAGTCGACGTATAGTACCGTGTAACTAAACAAACGGTAGAGTTTTTACTGTTTAACGACGGTCTGTAGTCCGAGGCTATTGTGATGTATATTTACATACACTTAGACAATATACACAACAGATTGACTGGAAAACTTGCTCTTGATGGAACAAATGGAATTCAACATCATATATCATAAATTGCACTTTTTCCGTACTTTAAGTGCTGCCCACTCATTTTCTGTGTGGGGGAGAGTGTCTAATGGAAATGATTGCAATCGACTTTAAATTTATTTTTTGTTTTTTAGCTACTCCGTTAGGTATATGCATCAGCGCAGAAGAGGAAACAGCACATCATGCAGGTGAGCAAAATACATTCATTGAATGGACAAAATAGGTCACGTGATTTTAGGATTGATCACGTGATTAACATATATATGTTTGCTAACTAAGCAGGGATTGGTATGTCATAACTGTTGCTTTATTTTTGACTTGATTGTAGTTGACCAGAAGGTTGTTCCGTCTGTTGCTGCCAATATGGTCGACTCTTTTGGTTATGATCGACACGATCAGCTTCAAAGGGTGAGAACTCGAGTGAGAGTGAGGTCGGTAGAGTTGAAGGAAGGTAAACGGCACAGAATGAAACGAGATGCTTATCGAAATGGAGGCAGCGAGAGATACGTTTATGTTATGTTTGATCTCGAGTGAGTGATGGCTGGTTACCTGTTTGTTAGCTGAACAGTAGTTTGTCTGTCTGTCTGTCTGTGTGTCTGTTTGTTTGTCCATTTATCTGTTTGTCTTTGTCTGTCGGTTTGTTTGTCCATCTATCTGTCTTTGTTTGTCTGTTTGTTTGTTTGTCCATCTATCTGTCTGTCTGTCTGTGTGTCTGTCTGTTTGTCCATTTATCTGTCTGTCTCTGTTTGTCTGTCTGTTTGTCTGTCTGTCTGTCTGTCTGTCTGGGGACTCCATTTATCTGTCTGTTTGTCTGTTTGTCTGTCAATACATATATTTTTCATAAATGAACTATAGCACCAAAGCAATAGCTAATCTACATGTCCATTACATCTAATACATACATGAAAACTGGTTAAAACTACAATGCACATTATATACGCACTAAATACACATAAACATTATGACTAGATTAAAGGGACCTATGGTCCCGGTCTCTAAAAATGTTTATGACTGTCCACTGAGAGCTGAAGTCTTCCTGCAGCTGTATTTGTTGAGGAGAGATGAGAACTCTGTAAGGGTCTTGCTATTTCATTTTTGGAGTTGGACGGTGTTGTATCTCTGAGAAGATAGAATGTAGTAACACGCAAGATTAGAATTGATCGCTGAAGTAGCAAGTATTGTGCTTACACGTACACAGTTGGATCTAGGTGAGACTCAGACTTATATAGTGTCAAACTAAGTTCTAGAATGTTCTATACCTAACCACAGTAGGACGTGAGTTAACTCTGGTTTTCTCAGTTGTATATTACACCTCCCCACCAGCTCTGAAGTCTTCAGTAAACGAACAGAGATAAATGTCAGCAATCCCACATTGCTTTCCGTTTCCTAATCCTGGTAGATCGTCGCGGGTTGTCAGGATCATAGTGCGGTGGTAAGTTCTGGTGAACCAGCTGATCTGATGTCTTCGTCTGTTCGACATCTGTACCTGACTGTGGCGATGTTTGTGAGGGAGAACGTAGGTAGTCACGTAGATCCATACTTGGATCATTATTTTCGTCTACTCCATATCGTGGTCAAAGTTGTTCTAAGTGACGCCGCCAGATAGGTCCACGCAGATGTACCTTTACATTCATGCTCCGGGAACCGTGTACTTTGATTACGGTTGCTGGAACCCATCTAGGCTCACTGGTGCATCTTGGCCCACAGTAGAGGGCATAACATGGTGTTCCTACTTGGTAGTGTCTGTGGACGTTATGGACCATGCTTTGTAACTCTTTGGCCTGTGACTTCGTGGCTTCTCAAGCTTGGCGTTCTTGAGCTTCATGTGTCGGGGACAGCAATAGTGTATCAATCTTGTTTCGTATCTGTCGATTGTTGAGTAATTCACTGGGCGAATATCCACTAGCTAATGGCGAACGTCTGTATTGCATAAGAAATTCCTGAAGAGCTTCCTTAGGAGATTTCCTTGACTTTTTCAAGAAACGCTTGAATGTCTGGACAAGTCTCTCAGCGGCACCGTTGGTGGCTGGATGATAAGGTGCTCCCGTCAGATGCACCATTCCTGTTTCATGGCACCAGGCTTTGAACTCCTGTGAGGAAAAGGTGGTAGCGTTGTCTGAAACTATGGCGTGCGGGTAGCCAAAGTGTGAAAAGTCTTCCTCTAGCAACTGGGTAGTTGTCTTCGTAGAAGTAGAATTGGTTGCATGAATACATGGGTATTTGGAGTATGCGTCTATGACAACGAGCCAATGGTGTCCCATGAAATCGATGGCGTGATCAACATGTATCCTACTCCAGGGTTTCTCCGGCAGCATCCAAGGATGGTTGGCAGGCTTTGCCAGTTTGTTTTGATGTTCGGCGCAGGCAGTGCATCGATGACACGTCTTGAATAGCTGTGTCGATCCTCAGCCAGTAGACTGCTGTTCGTGCCAGTTGTTTCATCCTTTGCATACCGAAATGGCCTTCATGAAGAATCTTCAACACTTCTTGTTGCAGGCTAGCCGGTATCATGACTCTATTGCCATACAGGAGGCATCCATTGATGGTAGTCAGTGAATGCTCGAGCTTTTTGAAGTCCTTTAAGTGATCTGGAACTTGATTAGGCCATCCCTCTCTTGTGTATCAGATAATTTCAGAAATAACCGGATCTTTGGTAGACTCTTTTCGAAGTGCACTTTGATCTGTTGACTTAATCTGGGTGCCAATCGTGTTTATGAGGCATACCGTATCAATGTCCCTTTCATCTTCCTTCCCATCGAAGTAGACGGCTGAAGGCGTCTGCATTGCCGTGCTTCGACGTATTGCGATACTCAATGGTATAGTCGTATTGACTAAGCATAAGTGCCCATCGTGCTAGTCGATTCGCTGCGAGAACAGGCGTCTCCTTGTGTGGCCAGAACATGGCGAGAAGGGGTCTATGGTCAGTCACCAGTAGGAAGTGTCGCCTGTAAAGGAATTGGTGAAATTTATGAAGCGCAAAAATAATGGATAATGCCTCCTTTTGAATTTGCGAATACTTTTGCGCTGGTGACAAAGTTTTAGATGCGTTGGCGGTCGCTTGCTTCCGTCTGAGTAGCGATGAAAAGTACTGCCCCGATTCCAACTTCTGATGCATCGCAGGAGATGCCGATCGGACAGGAAGGATTGAAATGAGCCAGAACGGTGTCTTCGTTCAGCATTGACTTCAGTTTGTCGAACGCATTCTGCTCTGCTGCGGTCCACTTCCAACGAGTGTCCTTTCTGGTTAGGCGTGTCAATGGTTCCATGACCGTTGCTAGATCTGGTAGGAACTTGTCGTAAAACTGAATTGATCCTAGAAATGATCTAAGAGTTGTAACGTCGTTTGTTGGTTGCATTTTCATTACCGCGTCCACCTTTGGTCCCTTGGCTAATCCGTCCTGTGACAGGGTGTATCCTAGATATGTGACTTGCGGCTGGGCGAAGGCACATTTGTCATATCGACATCGGAGGCCATTGCTGTCCAGTCTTTTCAGTAATTCTCGAAGATTGTGCAGATGATCTTCGGCGTCTTTGCCGCTCACGGGTATATTGTCGAGGTAGACAGCTACTCCAGAGAGATCGCTGGTCAATTGTTCCATGATCTCTTGGAAGTATCCTGGTGCTGAGCTGATACGGTACGGAAGGTGAGTTTGTAAGAGTACTCCCTTGTGTGTACTGAGTGCGAGTCGCTTTTGACTTTCTGGTGCCAGTTCGATCTGGTTATACGCATCCGCTAGATCAATCTTTGAACAATAGTAGCCGCCTCCTAGCTTGCGCATAAGATCTTCCGGAAGTGGTAAGGGTTGGCGATGTGTCTCCAACTGTGAGTTTACCGTTACTGAATAATCTCCACATACCCGTATACTTTCATTTGGGTGACTACGTGAAGGTGGCTTCCGGACTGGAACGACCGGAGTTCCGTAATCGTTGAATTGTACTTGCTTCCAAAGGCCCCGATCAATGTCTTTGTCATATGCTCGCGATAGGTCGTCCTGAATTGCAAATGGCACAGTACGAGCTTTGTGAAAGACCGGTGTGACGTCCGGTTTAAACTTTATTTCCAACTGAAAGTTCTTCAAACATCCCACTTCATCTTTCCATAAGTTAGGAAACTCCTGTGTGAGTTGTTTGCAGGCTGCTTGGAGAGACTTGTGAGTTGAGATCATATGTACCGGTGTGTCACTTGTAGACTTGCGAAGAAGACGGTTGAGTTGGATGCCGCTTTCCAAAACTGTGTCTAATCCGATAAGATTTAGGTTTAGTTTGGTAACTGTAAACTCCAGTTGCTTTTGAGCTGTCTCGTCTCCGGTCTGTAGCAATGAGTCCACGCATGCGGTACCGAGAATAGGTATGGAGTGACCCGATGCTGAACGATATTCTGCAGTGGTCAGTTTGAGTGGCGGCTTGCCAATTGATTTCCATCTTGTCAATGAGAGGAAATTGGTTCTGGCGCCAGTGCCAATCAAAAACAGGTGGCGTTTCCCCTGTTGAGTGATCGGGATATGTATTTGTGGTGTATCGTTCTCGTTTATGGTAGAGACTGTGGTAATACACCTGACCTTCCTAGCTTGTTTACTGTGGCATGCGGCTTCAATGTGGCCTTTCTTCTTGCAATAATGGCATTCCGCTTCCCGGAAACGGCATTTGTCTCTGGGATGACCTTTTCCCCCGCAGCTTCCACATGGTTTGTGGTCAGTTGGCGGGGAAGACTGGAGTGTCTGTTGCGTTTTCTGTGGAGAATTTCGCGGTTTGGTGATCTTGTGGATTTCCTCCAGTTTTGCGTAGATTTAGGCCTTAGCTGTTTTGGCTGCTTCCTCCACCTCTGTCACGATCTGGACAACGTTCCGGAACGTAAGTTCATCTTCTTTGGTTTTGAATGCAGCTTTGAGCACAGCTTCGTTGTTATTGGCACACAGAAAACAAGTGCGCATGGCTTCGTCCAGGGGATCCTTAATGGATGTGAAATCACACGTGGTAGCCATCTGTCGTACTCTTGCAGCGAGTTCGTGAGGTGTTTCACCTGGCTTATGCTTGATTTCGCTCCAGAATCGGAACCTTTCTCTGTCTATGAAGCGCTTGGGATTATAATGCTGTGACATGAAGTCATGGATAGATTGCAAAGAAAGTTTATTTGCTGTCGTAGGTTCCGGCAGTTGTGACGCGAAATTGTTGATGGGCTTGTATATGTCACTCGATTGATTGGTTAAAAAGACAAGAGCTAGTTTGTCTTCAGGAATGGAATTAGCTTCCGTAAATGTTTGAAACCTTGACCTGTAGTCCTTCCACAGCTCTGACGTTGAGTCAAAGGACTGGAATTTCAGGTTGGACCAATGTAAACCGGAATGGTTGGCCTTAAGCTGGCTTTTGAGAAGGTCCAGCTGGTGCATGTGCAACTCTCGCTGTTGCTCCATCTCCTCCTTATGTTGATGCTGTGTCACATGAATCTGTTCCTGCAGGACTGAGATGAGCTGGGTTAGTTCTTCAGACATCATAACCGTGTATCCTCGTCGCCAGAAAGCTCTGTTGTATCTCTGAGAAGATATATTGTAGTAACACGCAAGATTAGAATTGATCGCTGAAGTAGCAAGTATTGTGCTTACACGTACACAGTTGGATCTAGGTGAGACTCAGACTTATATAGTGTCAAACTAAGTTCTAGAATGTTCTATACCTAACCACAGTAGGACGTGAGTTAACTCTGGTTTTCTCAGTTGTATATTACACACGGCACATCTCTTCCTCCAAAAGTCCAAGAAGTCTGGAGCATTTGGTTTGTCCTCCTCATTGACTGAACTGTGAGATAGGTGTTGCAGATATTGAAACTCTTTTTACTCCCTATCTTCCAAAGTGCTCAAAGACAAGGGGTATCAGTCTCACAGAGGCACCACCTGGTCTCTTCTCTGAATTGTACTTCTTCCATTTTTTTCTTCGCGCCTCAGAGCCGCTGCCCCATCGGTGTATGCAGAGTTGGGAAAGGTTTCAGAGCTCCAGGGATGGGCGAGAGATATATCTAAGTTGATGGTAGATCCCGACTGTGTGTCAAAAACAACAATATCCAGCCTATTCTCGGTGTTTGTATAGCGATGGCGTGGCTCTCTACAGTGGTGTATGTGTAGACTTAGACAATCTGACCATAAAGATGCAATTGATTCATGAGACCAAACAGGGCCTCCGCCCAGTTTGCAGGTTATTAGATAGTATTCACTGTCGTCGATGTTCGATCCGTAATTTGCAATTCTCTGCCCAATCAGAGAACATGGAAAGACCAAACCTGAAGGAGCTCACCAAGCGTTATTCACCGGAGTTAAGTGCAAGACTCGGAGAGGTGGGAATTGCACTGGTCCAAGCATCGGCTCCCTTTCCCTTCAAAGATCGAAGTCTAGCTGAGTCACGACTAGTAGAGGCCTCTTCTATCATAGTGTTTAGCTCGAGTGCTGCTTGTCTGCGGTTGAGATATTGTTGAATTTTGTTTTTACCAGATAGGAAATCCGAGAAGCTTTTGCCAGGAGGAAGTGCCTTTGTAAGAGCATCACCAAGAGAGCCAGAACAATGAGTGATCAGAGTCTGGCAAACGTCGTTTAAATGAGGGAAGCTTTTTGGTAACTCCAGCACCGAGTGAGACAAAGAGGCAATGAAAGCATTGGCTGAGGAACAAGCAGTAGAAATCATGCCAAAGCCACCAAGCCTGATTGGAAGGCATGCTTGCCTCCACATTGCATCAGATAGAGAGTAGTAGCTGCAGATTTGAGAATATCTGGAGCAATCATCCGAGCCAAATGATTAAGCCTAGGGACATGACAAGACCTGAAGAGCAGGGCGGCACACTGAACATCCTCAAGCTCTTCCAGCCAATTGCACAAGAAAGATTCCTTCTGAGCAAAGTTGTTGCACGATGAAAGCTGAAAATCGAGCTGACCAAATGGTATTCCGAGGATCATGGTACCATTTGACTTGATAGGAATGCCTAACAACTCTGGAATTTGTGTCGATGTGACAGTATCTTTGCTGTAAAATTCGCATCTGTTGCATGCTATCGTTAGGCCAATTCCAGTGAAAGACTGCTTCAGGCTGTTGAAGGTAGAGATCAACTTTCTAGGTGGATTCAGCAAGAAGGCATTGTCAAGATATGCAAGTACAATGACATCTGAATCTGAAGACTGCAGTTTGCTCAAAAAAGGATAAATTGCCAAAGAAAAAAGTGTAGGCCCCAGAGGATCATCCTGATGAACACCAACTTCTGAGAGAATGATATTTTGAGAATTGGCAGTTGTAAACACTAGACGACCAGCCTGACTATACATTTGTTTAACATTAGAGTAAATGTCAGGAAATGTAGATAACACTTCTTGCAAAAGGTGAGGTCTATCAATGGAGTCGAATATGTTCTTGGCATCCATTTTAAAATTGCCCAGTCAGGGTGTGAGTCCAGAGATAGCACAACATGATGAAAGAGCATCTCTGAGCCACATTCCATTGATACCCCATGCTGAATAGGACAGAAATAGCTGCGAAATCTTTGCTTTTCTGCAAACAGATGGCTTGAGCTGAAATGCGTCTGAGACACTCTCCAATGGCTATTGGCCGAATATCTCTGTTTTGTTTGGACAATGCGATTATCCTAGCTGATGTCAGTAACCCAGACATGGGATTAGGAAGAGATCCCCCAGCAATGACAGAGTATGCAAAATAAAGAAGATCTGCTGAAGTTTCATTTTCAATCAAGACTTTGAAATGCTCAAACCACCATCCTGAGGGTCCAGCACCAGATCCGCGAGGAGACTCACGAATAGTCTTAAACAGCAGCTGTTTTGACAACACTATTGGATGAGATGTATTAGGTGAGTCCAGATTAGGTTTGGTTGTAGCAGAAGGATGTTTTGCCGTCAGTTTCCATGCAGTCTCTTGCATAGGAGGAGCTAATTCTGCACTGGTGAGAACACGAGCAGCATGAGATAACTCTTCACACCTGACAAGCTGTACAGCTGCAGATATGCGTGTGTCTTGATGTTTGACCTTTGCCGTTTGACTTGGCCTATCGACATGGAGAAGCTCGTCCCATTGCCATGTAGAAATTTGTGGTAGATAGCTTTAATATCCCTTAAGCCGTTCTTTCCTCCTCTGGCGAGTAACTCGTTGCTCAAGATCATAAGGGGAATCAGATAGAAAAGCTTCCACGGCAGTATGTTGCTAAGATCATCTCTAATTCTTTCTAAAGCAAGAGTGCACTGTAGGCTTTATTTTCTGAACAAATGACACTGGTGTAGACTTGAGAATTTCTTCAATAGAGAGTGATTTGATATGGCGCCATGCTAGGAGCTCTAGATCGGTAGAGATGACCGTTGGTGAACGTGCTGAATTCATCGTAAGCGAATGGAGGATTGCTTCTTCAGAATGCGCATAGGGAGTTGTCGGGCTGTTGGGAGTTGGGAGTTGGAAGTGTCACTTGGAGGTGTTGACGTCATGACGTAGACCATTGAGTCGTCCACTGGAGATCTAAAACGTTTCCTACATTGACTTGCATGTTGACCTAACTTCAGAAACCATTTTGAGCAAAAAGAACGCTGATGGAGATTCAGGCATTTAACAAAATCCACCGAAAGATGAGAAGCGTCGTGAACGAGTCGGATATGACCCAGAACTTGCTGAACAGAGCCCGCGTACTTACAAACTTGAAACAGACACCGTTCTGGCCCTTGCGAATCCATTGAAAAGGCTTGAGAAGCCACAGAAACGGAGCAGAGATTTTTGAACGTGTCTGTCTGTTTGTTTGTCTGTCTGGTTGTTTGTCCATCTAGCTATCTGTCTGTCTGTCTGTCTGTCTGTCTGTTTATCTGTCTGTCTCTGTTTATCTATTTGTTTGTCTGTTTGTCTGTATATTTCCTTTAATATTATTCATTACATATTTGTTACATATGTTACCATATATCTTGTGTGATTTTATGTTAGAGGATGTCAGAGTTGTGTCAATGAGATGACTGACAGTGAAGCACAAAACTTTGTAGTCAAACTTGCTAACCACATGAAGGTGCCAGATTCGTTATTTTTGGAAATCAGGTAGCCACTACACAAACTTATTTACAGACTGTCATATTACATTTATTTTTGTTATGTCAAATTTACAATGCTATTCTGTAGTCTTTCATTGTAATAGTCTTATGTATTGAAAGATGGATCTTTCCAATACAATATTCTAATATATTAGGAGATGCATCTTTGTGATACAATTGTGTAATGTATTGAGAGATGCATCTTTGTAATACAATTGTGTAATGTATTGAAAGATGCATCTTTGTAATACAGTTGTGTAGTGTATTGAGAGATGCATCTTTGTAATACAATTGTGTAATGTATTGAGAGATGTATCTTTGTATAGTTGCGTGTCACTTACCCGACGTTCACTTATCACCCACGTGGCTGGTCAGCTGCAGTACGTGTAGGTACATGTACATCCACGTGCATGTCAGTTGTTTCGTGAAACAAGTTTGAGAGCAAGTTCAAGCTTTTCTTCTCATTGTATTCTACATTTATCTACATCTACATTTACTATACCTAATGTGGAAAAATTCCGTTTAATAAGAACAATAGTTGAGTTCATAACAGCTTCAGTTATCCAACATTTTCACTTATCCAACAGGGGTCCGGTCCCAAGGGGGGTCGGATAAAAAAATGCGACTGTAGTACAATTTGTGTAATGTATTGAGAGATACATCTTTGTACTACAGTTGTATAATGTATTGAGAGATACATCTTTGTAATACAATTGTGTATTGAGAATGCATCTTTGTAATACAATTGTGTATTGAGGATGCATCTTTGTAATACAATTGTGTATTGAGAGATACATCTTTGTAAATACAATTGTGTATTGAGAGATACATCTTTGTAATACAACTGTGTATTGAGAGATGCATCTTTGTAATACAATTGTGTATTGAGAGATGCATCTTTGTAATAGAATTGTGTAATGTATTGAGAGATGCATCTTTGTAATAGAATTGTGTATTGAGAGATGCGTCTTTGTAATAGAATTGTGTAATGTATTGAGAGATGCATCTTTGTAATACAATTATGTAATGTATTGAGAGATGCATCTTTGTAATAGAATTGTGTATTGAGAGATGCATCTTTGTAATACTATTGTGTAATGTATTGAGAGATGCATCTTTGTAATAGAATTGTGTAATGTATTGAGAGATGCATCTTTGTAATAGAATTGTGTAATGTATTGAGAGATGCATCTTTGTAATACTATTGTGTAATGTATTGAGATATGTATCTTTGTATAGTTGCGTGTCACTTACCCGACGTTCACTTATCACCCACGTGGCTGGTCAGCTGCAGTACATGTAGGTACATGTACATCCACGTGCATGTCAGTTGTTTCGTGAAACAAGTTTGAGAGCAAGTTCAAGCTTTTCTTCTCATTGTATTCTACATTTATCTACATCTACATTTACTATACCTAATGTGGAAAAATGCCGTTTAATAAGAACAATAGTTGAGTTCATAACAGCTTTAGTTATTCAACATTTTCACTTATCCAACATTTTCACTTATCCAACAGGGGTCCGGTCCCAAGGGGGGTCGGATAAAAAAATGCGACTGTAGTACAATTTGTGTAATGTATTGAGAGATACATCTTTGTAATACAGTTGTGTAATGTATTGAGAGATACATCTTTGTAATACAATTGTGTATTGAGAATGCATCTTTGTAATACAATTGTGTATTGAGAATGCATCTTTGTAATACAATTATGTATTGAGAGATACATCTTTGTAATACAATTGTGTATTGAGAGATACATCTTTGTAATACAACTGTGTATTGAGAGATGCATCTTTGTAATACAATTGTGTATTGAGAGATACATCTTTGTAATACAACTGTGTATTGAGAGATGCATCTTTGTAATACAATTGTGTATTGAGAGATGCATCTTTGTAATAGAATTGTGTAATGTATTGAGAGATACATCTTTGTAATACAACTGTGTATTGAGAGATGCATCTTTGTAATACAATTGTGTATTGAGAGATGCATCTTTGTAATAGAATTGTGTAATGTATTGAGAGATGCATCTTTGTAATACAATTGTGTAATGTATTGAGAGATGCATCTTTGTAATAGAATTGTGTATTGAGAGATGCATCTTTGTAATAGAATTGTGTATTGAGAGATGCATCTTTGTAATAGAATTGTGTATTGAGAGATGCATCTTTGTAATAGAATTGTGTAATGTATTGAGAGATGCATCTTTGTAATACAATTGTGTAATGTATTGAGAGATGCATCTTTGTAATACAATTGTGTATTGAGAGATGCATCTTTGTAATAGAATTGTGTATTGAGAGATGCATCTTTGTAATACTATTGTGTAATGTATTGAGAGATGCATCTTTGTAATAGAATTGTGTAATGTATTGAGAGATGCATCTTTGTAATACAATTGCGTAATGTATTGAGAGATGCATCTTTGTAATATAATTGTGTATTGAGAGATGCATCTTTGTAATACAATTGTGAAATGTATTGAGAGATGCATATTTGTAGTACAATTGTGTAATGTTGAGAGATGCATCTTTGTAACATAATAATTATTGTGTAACTAGTTTTACCCCCGCCCTATGGACAGAGCAATTTAACTTTGTGAGCATTTACAATACAGGCATCCTATTATTGTATGCATCTTACACACTCCAGCCAGTGCAGTTTGCACTCTACGCATTTGCTGTTGCCGTACTTTCTAGCATCCCCATCTCAGACTCTTTCCACATAACAACGTCATGATCTATTCGTGGAGAATGACGCCACTTTCGCAAAGAAGATGCACCCTCCGTGACACACGGACAGACGCACACATGCACA
>NC_085101.1:5866659-5884159 GCF_963422355.1 Corticium candelabrum | reverse complement strand
ATAATAATAAAAAAATTATAATAAATAATAAATGGTTATGTACAATATTAACTGTATGCTCTGAGCAATGGCGAGTGCAGCTAGTGTAGTGTTGAAATGAAATGCACATGGCGTGATTTGTTGCTGTTGATTGTGTTGTGTGTTGGAGCTTTATTGGTTTTGTTGTTGAGATGTTTGGTTTGGTTGTGATAGGAGTTGTGTATATATCAGTGTGATCAGTACTCTGTGGACGCTGCTTTGAGTCCCAAGAACAGAGAAAAGAACAGATACCAGGATGTGTTGCCTTGTAAGTTGTGTGTTTGTTGTAACTTGAGGACGGTCTGTCTGTCTGTCTGTCTGTCTATTTGTCATTTAGTCTGTCTGTCTATCTGTCTGTATGATAGAGACATTCAGCATTTTGTTCATTGACTATTATTGTTATGCATACGTAAAGTTAGCGATTGTTATTAGTAGAGTAAGAGTTCAAATATAATAATCTGTCTGTCTGTGTCTGTCTGTCTGTCTGTGTTTGTCTGTCCATTTGTCTGTCTGTCTGTCTGTCTGTCTCTGTGTTTGTCTGTTTGTCTGTCCGTTTGTCTGTCTGTTTGTCCGTCTGTCTGTCTGTCTGTCTCTGTGTCTGTCTGTCTGTCTGTCTGTCTGTGTCTGTCTTTCTGTTTGTCTCCTCCCTCTTTCCTTCCATCCTCTCTCTCTCTCTCTCTCTCTCTCTCTCTCCCCTCTTTTTCTCTTTGTCTTTCTTGTTTGTATATCTCATTTGTGTCTCTTTTGCTGATATTTCCATGTCTATATAGATGACCACAGTCGAGTTACTCTGGACATCATTGACAACCAATCAAACTCTGATTATATCAACGCATCATACATCGTAAGTCTCACTGCACATGAATTCAGTCCTAACATACACACGTCTGTTATGTTGTAGTGTGATGATAATCCATGGAAGCCTTTGCATGTTGCAACTCAGGGGCCATTGCGTGGTACCGTGTGCGACTTCTGGCAGATGGTGTGGGAGACACGATGTACATCAATTGTGATGCTGACAGAATGCTGTAGCTTAGGATTGGTGAGCACTTGACTTGATCATTAATTCATGTTTTGTGTGTGAGACTTTGAAATGTTGAGTCACAGAGTGCGTTGTATTGTGTTGTTTTGTTGTGATTTGTTGGTTGAGTTTGGTTTGTGTATGTAGCCACAGTGTCATCAATATTGGCCGGAAACTGAATCGGCAACATACCACATTTATCAGGTGAGTTCACACACACACACACACACACACACACACACACACACACACACACACACACACACACACACACACACACACACACATACACACACACATTATTTGACATTTATGTGTTTGGGTTTTACTAGGTTCACTATAGTTCAGAACATGCTTTGTTTCACGATTATGTTGTTCGTGATTTTTATCTGAAAAATCTGAAGGTACAGGCAGCAATTAGAATGGACGAACCAAACAGACAGACAGGTGGACCGATGGACAGACAGGCAGACAGACAGACCGATAGTCGAATGGGTGGGCTGATAGACAGACGGATGGACAGATGGGCAGACAGACAGATGGGCAGGTAGACAGATGGACAGACAGACGGACGGACGGACAGACAGATGGACAGACAGACAGACAGCCAAATGGGTGGGCAGATAGACAGACAGACGTATGGATAGATGGCTGGACAAGCAGATAAACAGACAACTGAAAAACACAAGTATGTGTTAGTTGTGTTGCGCTGTGAAATATTTAGTATTTGATTCATAGACTCAAGAGTCTCGAACTGTGACTCAATTCCACTTTTTGAGTTGGCCAAGCCTTGGAGTCCCGCAACATCCTATTACTCTTCTTGAGTTTCGAAGGTGCTTGAACTCATTCGTCTTCCTCTCACCTAATGGTTGTGTTTTCTCAGTCTTCATGTGCATCACACCTCATCTGTACTGTGTCCCTTGTTTGTCATCTATGATTATTAGTAGTGGCAGTTTATCAGTTTGTGTTAATTAATGTGGTATAAATGTTTTATTGCAGGAGAGTGAACCGATCGTTCTCAGGTCAAGACAGTCCTATCATTGTCCATGACAGGTCAGTTTTTGTTACAGCTAATGAATACACGAATGTGCATGGCAACGTGTGTGTGTGTGTGTGTGTGTGTGTGTGTGTGTGTGTGTGTGTGTGTGTGTGTGTGTGTGTGTGTGTGTGTGTGTGTGTGTGTCAATGTGATGTTTGATGGTAGTGCTGGCATTGGGCGGACGGGTACGTACATCTTGATTGATATGGTGCTGAGACGAATAGAGAAGACAGGTTGGTGATGATGGTGTTACTGTGTGTGTGTGTATTTTGTGGTGGGATGGCTTCATGTCGTATGTACTGTGTTGTTAGGGTCGAAGTTGAAGCAGATTGACTTGGCTGCGACTGTTGAACATTTGAGGGATCAGAGAATGGATATGGTTAAGACAAAGGTAGGTCTGTAGTTATTCTCATCACACACACACACACACACACACACACACACACACACACACACACACACACACACACACACACACACACACACACACACACACACACACACACTGCATTGCCTATTTGACTGTTTGTACTTACAGGATCAGTTTGAGTTTGCTGTCAAGGCATTAGCTGAAGAAGTTAAAGCGATTGTTCTTGCGATGCCTTCAGTAGGCAGTGCAAACGAGAAACTTGTTGATAATAAGTAAAACCTCACGAGTGAGACACTACAGTGAGTGGCAGGCATTAGGTAGTTGTTTATTTGTACATCAATTGTGTACAATTTTCTATAGTTTATTACTCATAGTGAGTTAAGTTTAGTCATTAGGTTTGATAAACGCAACTAACTGGTGACTTTCACTGAGGCTGCAGAGTCTTCGACAGTTGCTCCAGTCGTGTAACAAGTCGCGTTTTCTGCTGTTTGAGCGTTTCTTCGTATGCTAAGGCATCTTGGATGATCTCGTCCAGTTGTTTAGGACAGAGATTCTCATACAAATCGCAGTCAGAGAACTGAGAGGATAACTTGAAGTATAAGTCTCGTGAGATGTCTCCAAGTCCTGCCATCAAAACAACACTTAACAGTTTGAGAGGAGGTTTGGTAAATTATTTAATGATCCAATCCATGAAATGTCTTATTGTACTGTATACGTATGTTGTCTTTCAAGAATTCCTAGTTAGCGAAGTTTGGCGTTTATTAAGTGTTTACTGGATCTCCTTGATCTCCTAATCATTTCAGTTCATGTACTTTCTATATTCATTATCTAAGTGTTCAAAATGAAAGCACTACCATGTTGGGTGCACCCTTTCTCATGCTTTTCAAATCTTCAACTAAAGCTGTTCAATTACCATCTAGAAAAGGTTACGGATACAGTAGTGAGGCGCCATTTAGGCAATCAATCAAGACCTCTTAGTTGTTTTGTAATGATTCTAATTAGTTAATTAAGTGCCTCTAAACAATTAAAGCCTAAAAATAGTTTTTCCCCTTGGCACTAATGGTGCAGCTCCCTCAAGGGGCAAACAAAAACAGAAACAAAACAAAGACACCAACACAGTTACTACAGATTAACAAATACACAATTAGAAAGCAATTTTATGATAGTAAAAGTAGTTTAAGTTATTTCTTCCTTCAAGTCTCTCTATGACCATGCAAACAAGTTACCGGTAATTGCAACTCCAGATTGGAGGCGCTTCAATTAGAATAATTAGGGTACAGTACACACTTGTGTTTCTAACCCTGAATGAGAGTCGCTAATTCTGATTCCAAGAATCCGTCTTCTTTCGTATCCGGCGGGTCTGCAAGCAACGGACCAAACGACAACCAAATCAGACGGACATACTAACTGAAGAGATAACTAGAAACGCGTACATCCTCACCGTTTGATATCGACTTCAGTTTCTTTGCTGGCGGCAACGAATCTTGACAGTCGAGCAGTTCCAAGTTCTAGAATGTCGAACGTTACCATCACTAGTGCCTTTTCATTGAAGATTTCGTACATTTTGATGTTCTGGCGGGAATTCATTGAATGAATCGAAATGTAGTCGCCCTACAGGCTCTGGATTGTTCTCGAAGCTGGAGTCTGAGAAGTTAACGGAAAAAAACGAATGTTGCTGATTGTCGTTTGTTTCTTTCTTTTCTTCCATGAGAGAAAGAAGAGAGAAACAGAAGAGAATTTCAGTGAAGGCACCGCTGTGCATGTAGTGACCGGTCAGTCATTCGAGCGGCGCATCCCGGAAGTGGGCGGATCAGACAGGTTTGAGGTCACGTGACTGGTCATCTTGCAAAATCCAGAACGAGATAATTTGCAAACCAGACAACCGGTTATTTTAACCGTGGAAATCGGGATGTCCAGTCTATAATTATACAATCTGTATGTCCGGTTGATATCAGCTAGCTACGGACGATTGGCATTTTGCACTGCTTTCTCTCGACCTTTCTTGTCTGTACGTGCAATTGATTTTGCTGGCCAAAAATTCTATGCACTGCATACATGCACTGCGGTGTTCCCGAAATCTGTATGGTCATCACTTAGACGTGCAAACAAACAAAATGTGAAATACAATTCGACTAGCTACACTGTACAAGTACAGTACTGTACGACTAGATGAACAGGAGTAGGAGTTAGACTACACAACAAAGGAATCAACGTCTGTCAAGTAATCACGTCGCTAGCTCCAGGAACCCCGTTGATTCGCTGACACAAGAATGTTCATACTTCGAAATTTCCATTTCGTCTAAAGCTTGCAAACAAGTGAGAACGTGAGTCAACACGTTTGCTTTTAGTAGTATAGATTCCAGTGCGGTTGTCGCGACAGTGCAGGGAGCAAAGCATTCTAACTAAAATTCTAATTACATCTAGACAATCTACCCTGGGCAGGGCCGGATCCAGAGGGGATTAAGGGGGTTCGACTCTCTTTTCCAATAGGCGTGGTTCAGTAATTTCATATAATTTCTTTAGAAAAGAGAAAATTAGTAATGCTATAATAACTGCTAACGGTGAACCCCTCTTTCAAAATTCCTGGATCCGGTGCTGCTGGGTATCTCCAAATAAAATCGAGTTTGCACAAATGTTTCATCTACTAGAGCTCGACGTGAGAAAATGTGGATATACATATATATATATATATATATATATATATATATATATATATATATATATATATATATGTTTAGTTGTGAAGATTATATTGACTAATTAATAAATTCGGTGTGTTGATTTACCATAAAATTTAATTAAAAACAGTCATCCAAATTTTAATTAGAGTGACGAGCGTTCGCACAAATGAGTCAGCGTGTGAGTCATGCTACGCATGCGTGAGTCCTTACTCGAACTTTCTACACTGCATTTGTTGATATCTTCCTTTTTGTCACCTCGACGTCACTCTTTCAGTTGAAACAGTCACGTAATTTCTCTATCCGTCGTCTAACTTTTGACTCCAGCGCACACCTTACAACAGAAGTCACAATCATCATGTCGGACGGTGATTATTACGAAATTCTCGGTGTTCCCAGAGATGCCAGTGAACAAGACATCAAAAGAGCGTAAGACACAAGACTCTCACATTCATTCACGTCCTCACATTGACTCCTACTCTCTCCCTAGTTACAGAAAACTGGCACTAAAATGGCACCCTGATAAGAACCCAGACAATCTCAAGGTAGCGGAGGAGACATTCAAAGAGATCTCTGAGGCGTACGACGTGCTGTCTGATCGTGAGACGACAGTCGAGTGGTTGTGTTTAGTTAGCTAGTGAGTAATGGGCGCGTTTGGTGCACAATAGGAGAGAAGCGATATGTGTATGATAGATATGGAAAGGAAGGGCTGGCAGGAGAAGGTTTGTTCTCAATTGGATTTCTAGATGTGTGTGGTACCATGTCTATGTACTGTGTACTCTACATATATGACGTAGCTAGGTTGGTGGGGGATTTCCGCATGCGTGTCCTTGTTGCGTCATACCAGAAGGAAAGTTAAAGTGCTACAGCCTAACACGCGTTAGCAGGCGTGGTTAAAGTAAGCGTGGCTACCAATAAATTTAGCGAACACAGAAAACAAAGTAGATCGTCAACGACAGACACCATAGTCCTCAGTTAGGCAATACACTTAATTAAACTTTGAACAAACTAGCCTACATTTGCACCCACTGGAGCATACAATCAAGAAAATTTTGCAAAAAATTTTTGCCTTTCTTTGCAAACAGTGCAACGGCCATATGGTCGTTGTGCCGTAACGGCCCTGCATACTCAATAGTTAGGGTCGCTTTTTCTTTCTATTTAGTATAGAGATGTGGAAGAGGTTGGTCATATGAAGTTTGATGAGAAGAGCTAAGCATGACATGTTGAGAAATGTAGTTTTGGTACTTGAAAGAAAAACCTTGTGGAGCATTGTCTGCAACAGGGGAAAGCAATAAGAACATGAAGCTCGAAACCACACACACACACACACACACACACACACACACACACACACACACACACGTTTGAGTAGCAGATGCAGCGATGATCAAATGGTCGCTCGAGTTTATATATTGGAGTGAGAGATACAGACAAACAAAATGAGTAGAATACCTAAGAAGTCAATGAAGCAAATAGACAAAACAATTGGGAGACATCCGACTTAACTATTACCATAGAAATTATAATGCCATTAAAATGATTAATACAATTATATATTATTTTAAAATTAATATAAATGAAAACTAGACTAACAACTAATTAATTTATTAGTTTTATTAATAAGCTAACTCAACGTGGCCAATATTTTGACTGACCTGCTTTGCTATATGATTGCATATCTAAATGGTGAATGTATACACAGTACATACGATTTCAAGTATAAATCTATGTATCTATCTATCTACAATAAACCCAATGAGTAGATCATATGGTTTATTTGTATCGTATGCTGCTCACTCAAGTTGTTTTGTGTCGTGTGCAGTTTCAGGATTTCCAAGCTTTAATTTTACTTTCCGATCGGCAGAGGAAATTTTTCAAGAGTTTTTTGGGTCCAACATGTTTGACTTCTTTGGTCATACAGCAGGTCTGATTTGATGTATGGAAAGCGAAAAATTATATTGCTGTGGTTACATGGTATTTAGTATGATTGTATGTGTGTTTGTCTGTATTTTTTGCATGTGATTTTAGGTGTCGTGTGTGATGTGTTGGTTTAGTGATATGGTGTGTGTGTGTGTGTGTGTGTGTGTGTGTGTGTGTGTGTGTGTGTGTGTGTGGCGTCTGTAGCTCAGTTGGTTAGAGAGTTGCATTTGGAGAATGGTAACATTCAGGATGTTGAGGTCATACGTTCACGAACGAGTACAGACGTAGTTTCCTTGGGCAAGAAATTCACACACAATTGCCTCTCTCGACTTAGGAGTATAAATGAGTACCTGGTCTTTGACTGGGAGTTGACTAGACCGCTGGCTTGGCAGAACATCACGCAGTATATATGTGTACGTGTGGACTTGAGGTCCAGTTTCACGGCTGTGCCAAGGTCAGTGCCCTTTGATGCTCTGGCCACGCATCAAGGGGTTCGTCAGCGTGGCCTAAAACTCCAAGTAGTGCCGGGGTCCCTACCTAGAAATAGGCAGGAGTGCTATCTTTGGAACTTTCCGGAGGGCATATCCATTTGTGTGTGCATGCATGTGTGTGTCTGTGTCTGTGTCTGTGTCTGTGTCTGTGTCTGTGTCTGTGTCTGTGTCTGTGTGTCTGTGCCTGTGTCTGTGTCTGTGTGTGTCTGTGAGTGTGTGTGTGTGTGTGTGTGTCTGTGTCTGTGTCTGTGTCTGTGAGTGTGTGTGTGTGTGTGTGTGTGTGTGTGTGTGTGTGTGTGTGTGTGTGTGTGTGTGTGTGTGTCTGCCTGTCTGTCTGTCTGTGTCTCCGTGTGTGTCTGTGTCTGTGTCTGTGGGTCTGTATCTGTGTCTGTCTGTCTGTCTGCCTGTGTGTGTGTGTGTGTGTGTGTGTGTGTGTGTGTGTGTGTGTGTGTGTGTGTCATGTCTCTAAAATTGTTGCTGGCGTAAACATGTCAATATTCAAGGTCATCACGGACCGAACGATCACAGACGAAGAAATCGAGGTGGTCACGACGTGTTTGGTGGATTTGGAGGATTTGGAGGATTTGGCAGCATGTTTGCTGGCAATGGGTTTGCTGATGGTGGATTCAGATCAGTTTCATTTGGTGGACCAGGGTAAGTCAAACTGATTTGTTAAGCATGTGTGATTGGTGAAGTTAGCCAAGAATAGTTGTTTCCATTAGTTTGCTTTAATTGCATTCGTTTGGTTCGTATTTGAACAATAATGCAGTAAAGCTCTCATCTGAAACCTTTAGATGTGATGCATTGTAAGTCTAGATCATTATTTGTCTAAATACTTGTTTGTGTGTAATTGTATGAGTCTCAAGTTATTGGATGATTCTATACACTGTATCTTGGAATTAAAGCTTGACTATCTTGAAAGTGACAAATCAGTAGCATGTACTGGATAAAGAAACAATTCTAGCAACAAAAGATAGTAGAGGTTTGATACTTTAGAATCAAGGGATGTATGTATGAGGTGGTGGTGGTGGTGGTGGTGGTGGTGGTGGTGGTGGTGGTGGTGGTGTGTGTGTGTGTGTGTGTGTGTGTGTCTGTGTCTGTGTCTGTGTCTGTGTCTGTGTCTGTGTTTGTGTCTGTGTGTTTGCGTGCATGCGCTCACGCGTAAGTGTGTACATACACTGACTGCATCATCAAGTAGGCGCTGTTTACCTTTATATGTGCAGGCCTACTGTCAATTGTTGTATGTATAGCTTGCAGCTTAGTTTTCCAGTAATACAGTGTGATGGACCACGACTGCTAGATAAATTTCAACTTGTTTTTCGAGTAGACGTTTGTGTCGTTTCTGGTCTTCATGGGTTTGGATTTCTCATTCAACTGTAGTTTTCTTCATCCACAGCAAGTGGAATAAGATATAGTGAGGAGATGTTGCATACTAAGGCAACTGATTTACAATATTTACTCGAAATAGGCTGAAGCTACCGCACGCATCTGAGTCTCATCTGACAGTCAAACAGTGGAACATGTAATGATAATATCATTTCACCAGATTGACTAAACATGTGGGCATTTTATGATATCCCTGTACTCTTTTGAGTCAATTTTGTATTGACTGAAGTGAGCAGTAGGGGCCAATGCAACTCTTGAAGAGAAAGAAATACGTCCTGCCTCTTCCATCACATGCTACACCAATCAACACAAGAGTGTCTCTCTAATCAGTGTCGCTTGGAGGCTTGCCATGTGGTGACTGCTCTGAAGGCAAGTGCGCGCTGGTCCCTTCGAAAAGATGGTAGCTCGCCGCCTGTAGTGTGCGGTAGTACTCTAGACTATTAACAGGTTTTCTTAGGTAAACGGAGTAACCTCCTTTTTGTGGATTCTTTCAATTCTGCCACCTCCGGGGTTCCGGCTAACTAATTAGTTGAACTTCTCATACTGACAAAATACGTCTGCAGAGCAGGGAACTGTAGCTGCCTCTAGTTCTCTTCACACAGAAATACGAAGTTAGGATGACCGGTGACTGCATGGCTCTCAACGGGTGTAGCAACTTGCCTCTTGCTTCGCAAAGTTCTAGTAGAGATGAATGCATCATTATTTCGTGGGTTGGCTGTGTACAGTATGTGTGTGAGGACTGATTAGTCCTAATCGAGTTGATGTAAACTAATGAAGAGATGATGTAGCTAGAGAGAAGGTCAGTGACTCACCAGTGTTGACAGTCTCTAAGGTGGGTGGCTAGTACTCACCGCGGTTCCGTACAATGCGTTGCAATATCGTCATTGTGTAGGTTTCTGCTCTTATACTCTCTGCTTTCCCATTATGTAGTTCAGTATATCGGACTGTCATCTGATGATCATCTACAGTAGCATGTCGCCTTAGGGTGTATAGATATCTATGTGCCATGAAAGTGTCGTTCTGATAACAATACATGAATGATAGGTAACTCGCAATCAGTAAGATAAAAAGTTAGTGGTAAAAAAGACAAATAGATTGACTGTGAGAAGACTACAAAAGAAAGATGGGAACGTGGCTGATTGCCATATGCTTTTTGGCTTTTACAGTTTCTGTCTCAATCTTCAGCAAGTGCTCTATCCATTGCGTTTATTTGTTGTGTGTTTGTAGGTTTTCTAGCATGTCTATGTCTACTAACATGGGAGGAGGTGGAGGTATAGTATACACACTAGAGATACACACAGGATAGAGCAGCATGTACAGTAGCTGAGCAAGTGCATCTTTTTTTCAGGTTCATTCACTTCTACCTCGACATCAACGCGTGTAGTCAACGGTCGCAAAGTAACAACCAAAAAGTAAGCACGCGTTTCTCGCATCTCTAGCTACACAGTATTGTGATGTGTTTCATCTCATCAGAACGGTAAGGAATGGCGAGGAGACAGTGGAAGAGTTTGAAGACGGCGTGAGGACGCGATATGTCATCAACGGAGAGCAACAATCGCTCCAAAGGCTGACAGACCACTGACTCACACTCAACTAGTGAATATGCTCTACTTGTAGACTCTAGCTAGAAAAGTAGTTGTCGTTTTGGGTTAGATTACTTTATTATCCGTCCACGGCTTCATTGCAGCATTACTTTCTTTCTAAATTGGTAATTTAGTGGACCGACATGTGGCAACTAAAAAATTTTTAGTTGTCTGTCTGTCTGTTTGTCGTTTCTTTTTCTTCTTTTTCGCCGCTTGTCTGTGTACCCGCTTGTCTGCCCGCTATGAGAGTAGAAAGGATGATGCACTATCGAAGGAGACGAAATTTTCGTTCCGACAGCGTCACGTTTTGCGTCATTTGCTAACTTCGCGTCTTGTTTGTCGAGCTGTGATTGGTTGAAAACCGCGCTAACCCGTATATGTAATCAAGATTCTCATCAAGTGAAGAAGCTAGCACGCGTTATAGCGTCATATTCTTGGCAATAGCTCGCACTTGTGGGTTATTGTTTGTTTTATGAGGCGTCAGCCAGTGGACTAGCTAGACCTTCCGTCATATTTCCTACCACATCGCAACACGTGTTTCTATTGCCTTTCAATTCGTCGGCTAATTTGTAAATATAGCGTCGAGAATGGAAGACGAGAAAAACGTTGCTGTGTGTGAATTAGAGTACGGAGAAAGCAAGACGCGTATCACATGTCTAGAAAGTGATGGTGTCCGAATGGTCCCCTTGCCGCAAATCTCCTCTCACCTACTTCCTCCGATGTCTCAACCGACTCTCGACAAGAGGATGAAACAGCTAGGTGAAGCGCTGACGCGCAGGAAGGCGAGTCAACGTGAGACTCGACTGTTGAAAGAACACGAGATCATATCGCCCAGAGCTTTCGCTCCCTGGCTTATCCCATTGGCTAATCTTGACAATGTCTTGCCGTTTCTTGAGTCGGGTGGTCGGTGCGCTGGGGGCGGGAGGCGGGATGAGGAGAAGGACCCCCGTGTGAGGTCCGAGGAGTTGAAGAGGAGATTGGCTCGCGCGTTGTGCCGACTGGAGTCGGATTTTCATGACACTTCTCCGCTGTCGGTTAAGTCGATCAGTTCATGTACTGGTGTGAGAGCGAGCTCTATGCGTGCGGGCTTCTTCAGTTCTCACAATCAAAATGTAAAGGATGCTCTCAGTGGTAGTGATGACTATGACAAACATTCGACTGCAGACGAGATGAATGGATTTCTGCATAACTTGCCTAAGACCTCGAGTTCACTAGCCTGTTCTGACGTGAAGGTTCGGAATCATTCTGATGTGGAATTGTCTGGCAGTCAAAAGGAATTAAGCGATGAGGAGAGCGAGGAAGCCATTATTGCTATATCTAATGATTGTGAGTCGTCGGCTTTGCCCTTGTCTCACTGTTTATGGGATCTCGAATACATTGAAGAGAATGGTTACTGTGACCTTGTGGAAACTGACGAGTGTGAACAGGAAACTGACGATCCAGATTTCACATTGAGTAACAAGAAGTGGATTGGACCATCGAAGATCAAGCAGAGATGCGTTTCGGAGGGCAGAGAAAACAAACAAATTAGCTGGTCAACTGGTAAGACGTCGAGATCATTAGTGAATAGAACGGGCACATATACTGTCGAAGACCACGCTGCAATGAAACGAGAGTATGATGCTATTCATCATCACTATTCCACTGATAATTTGAAAACGATGAAAAGCAGTCTAAAAGCAAAATTAGAGAAAAAATCAAAGAGAAAGAGAGCAAAGCAACTATTGGAGCGTGCACATCGGACAAAAGCTATGGCACAACAAAAGCAAACAGTCAAGCCTCTCGTTAAGGAACGAAGTGAGCAACGTCCAACAGTGGAATCATCAAAACCTACACAAGTTCCAGACGTGAGGACTGTAAAAACATTTCGCCCATTTTCTGCCCCTAGACGTAATTTCTGTTTGAAAGATATCATTCCTAGTCATTCTTTCCTTGTGGTTGATGTGACTGGTGAACTCGATGTTCGATACCCTAGTCACATAGAACCCTCAGAAACTGCTTCACAACTGCCATCACTCTGTCATCCCATTTGGAATTGGCAAGTGGGTCAACCGTTTAGTGAGAACAGTAAGAGAATTATCATACGACGAGTTAAACTCACGACAGTTCCTCCTCCACCTCAAGATCCAACAAAATCAAGATCGAAGCCAAGGAAGCTTATGAAGACAAACAGAAAGAAAGTGAAGTACTCGCCCCTCGCTATTGCATAGAAAACACTTGCATCATCATTTGTACTGCTTCGCTTGTATATTATTTACAAAAGCAAGTGGGAGACGTCATCAGTATCTGGGATATAGATTTGATTGCTTGTTTTCAACTGTCGCTTTTATTTATGATGGACACGAACGAACGTGTGGAGAAGTTTCTGAACATTTGTAGTAGCTTACAGCATCACACTTATTTTGTGACATAACATGCAATGAAGGAGCAGTTGCCTTTCTGGTTTTCTGAAGAAGAGAAACTCACAAGTTGGGCTCCAGTACGCTTCTATACGTTGTATGGTGTACATCTAGGCATGTATTGTCTGTACAGTCAAGGGGACAGGGCAATTCATCACGTCCTTTTTTGTCTGTTGATGTAATTGTAAGCACTCTGTACATGCACCTACTGGCTTTAGTCTGCAAGTGGTGAGTGCCCTTTCCCACAGCGTGACTCATTGAGGTTCTCTTCTTATTGCTTTTGCCTCACTTGATGGCAACATGCTCTTGGTATGCATGATGGTGTCCAGTGTAGACGTAAATATAGTGTAACCTGTTGATGACGCGCACTCAAGATTTCAAGTCACTTGCCACCCAAAAACACGCAGTCTCTACATTCTACATTTTGGGTTTGCACAGTCGAGGTCGGTGTTAGTGTTTTGTAGTTCTGAAATGTTTCGAGTGAGCGTGTACGCGTGCAGTCTCTCTAGCTCTAGGATATAGCTAGAGAGTGTCGTTGAATCCTACCGAGTTGCCGAGGTCTGATTGCAATAATTTGCTGCTTACGCTGCTCATGTCGTGCTGGCGTTCGTTTTCCGATGTCTGATGTATTGGTGAAGCATGCACGCAGATGATGGAAGAACTAACGTTTGGCTTGCAAGTTGGAGCAAGGCAATAAAATTGCAAGTAAAAATCTATGCATGCAGATTTACTATCCTATATGGCACACACTGTAGCAGTCTGTATCATGGATACGCATATGTAGCTAATTATAAAGTGGGCACGTTTGTAGCATTTTACCTTTAGATCAAACGCGAGACACTAGACTATTGTGTTTGAAGATCATCCTAGATGCCCGTAGCATATCTCTAGCTATCTTACAATCACATGCATTTGCATGGTGACTGCGCATGCATCTTTGAAATAGTCAAACAAGCACTCTGCATGCTGGAGACGTGCATGCAGGAACGTACAGTCAGCTTGCAAACTCTAGAAACTGCAAATATCTACACATCTATACGCTTTACAGCTGTATCCATGCATGCACAGATGCAGCTACAGCTAACAAACTGTCATTGCAGGAATCCGATGTCTCTAACGAGTAGAAAATGAATATGGCGAATTGTGGTTGGACAAGATATGCCTAACACACCATTGGAAGTGTGTAGATGCAGCAGCATGACGTCGAGTGAGGGTAAGCTATAGCTATAGTATGTCATCAATTGTCAGTATGTCTATGTATGCTAGTGCTATAGCGTCTACTGCAAGAATTTCTTGAATGCGTTTGCCTGTATGATGTGCTTACATTCTCTGGTGAATGCTTTCCTAACTTGTTCTAAGGTCATTTGACTTAATTAATTTGTTTTATCTGTGTGTTTTTTTGCTTTATTTGCTGGCTGAGGAGAGAGTGAATTTTTGCAAAGTTGTCATAAATTAATTTTACAGTTCAAATTGAGATCTAATGCAACCTGCAATCTGTATACTTAGAAACATTCATTACGGACAACCAAGTATCTGCTTGCTTTCAACAACGTGAAACCAATGTGTTGGGTTTTTTATGGTCAATTAGACTTGGTTTTTGCTAGAGAACACAAACTAGGAGTTGGGACCCATTATACATGATACTAGCCTGGTTTTATGAAAGTGTAAAAACTCGACTGAACCAAACCCAAGACTGAGATTTTGTCACATAGCCATGCATGAAGGGTGAGCCACACCATAATACTTGTAACTTCAACAGCCCATGGGAACATATAAAATTGCTGCATGCATTGGACAGTAAAGTGATTGAAAATGATGACTGATTATATTTTTAGTTTACCTTAATTATTTAATATTAATAACTAACTATTAAATCACCACACTATCTAACTAGGATGCGCGATTTGTGCCAGAATTCTTCATTGAAGTAGAAAATGAAGTAGAAATAATTCTACTTAATTAACAATTTACTTAATTAAGTTAATTTTATTTTCTCTTAAATTAGGTAAACTTTATTTCTACTAAAGCAGAAATCAGCACTTTTACTGATTGAAGTAGAAACCCACTACTAGGCGAAATTCACTACATGTACAGTCTAGAATGTCACTTCAGTTAACTTGAATTGTAATTAATTAAGTAGAAATACATTGTACTGCAGTGGAAATTGACCACTGAAGCCTACTGAAGTCGAATTGCTTCAGTAGAAAAATTAGCGAAGTCAACAACTGAATTCTAACGTATCATATGGTAAGTGGAAAGCCCTACAACTAGCGTGATATTTAACACTGTTGTGGAATGCCTTCTTTCTCTGTAATTACTGTGGGTGATGGTGGCCTGCTAGGTGACAATGTGTTGCTGAGTCCGCAGTGAGTCATCTAGATGTGCATGGTTCAAAGAAGAATTTTTCTCTCTGCGCATGTAACCTTTCTTCCGGGAAGTCTGCAAGTGAAGTTTACCAACAAAGCGTACACTCTTTTGAACACCCATAAGATTATCATCTCATCATCACCTACAACGATGTAATCTTACTAGCTCGCGCAGCGTTCAAAACGGCTCGAAGTTCCAGCCAACGGCCATTGCGCATGCGAAACTCTCTGCTCTTCTCCGTTCGCAGAAATATGATATGAAGCTAAGCAACTACCAGAGGCGTGTGACTACTAAGCTTGGATGCCCAGTTCACATTGCTAGAAGAAAATCGACTGTATTTGAGGTTAGCGATGTTACGGTAGACAAAAATACAAAACAATGTGAGACTTAGCTCTAGATTGCTTGTTGCTATCATCGTAGTTGTATCGTAAAGAATTACTTATTTTCAATTACACCATCCTTTCTCGGTAGAAACATTACGGTCCACTCCCTGGCCTGACATTTGGGCGACTACACATTAGACACATTAGACACGTATTGCGCGCTCGCGCTTGTTATATCTGATATCCAAGGCTAAACGTTTCAAATTCCCGGACCTTAACATTTCACAATGGTTTCTTCTAGCCTTTTCCTCGTCACCGCGTTCGTCACGTTTGCTCTGTATCTGCTAGTCACGTCAATTGTAGACGCTCCTTACATGGACGAAGTGTTTCACATTCCTCAGGTTCAGCATTATTGCGCTTACAATTTCACTGAATGGAATCCGAAGATCACCACTCTTCCAGGCGTCTATATCATCTCTATATTGCTATTCTCTCCTGTCGCAGTGCTGACAGGCCATGAGTTGATCTCTATATGTAGTGTGTCTGTCATCAGACTGACCAACGTTTTGTTATGGATGGCAAACGTGTGGCTCTCTTATTGTCTCTATTTCACTCTAAATCACAGAGTATTTAAGATTGGATCTTGTCGAAATGAGGACAGAGCGTCTAAACGTCCATATGGCGTACAGAATGTGTACCAGAGTGAAGTGGACGACGCTGCGAAGATGAAGAAGGAATCAACATTGAAGGAAAAGTGTTTTGTCGAATCTCTGGTCGTCAGCTTGTTTCCTGTGCTTTATTTCTTTACGTTTTTGTATTACACGGATATGGCGTCGACCTTCTTCGTCTTGCTCACCTACTATTGTGCTATATCGGGTCATCATTTCTTGTCAGCAACAGCGGGTGCCGCTGCTGTTTTATGTCGTCAGACCAACATTGTATGGGTCGGGTTTTCAGCCGCCGTGGCCGCTTTATTGGATGTTTCAGTTGCCGTAGAAGCGGCTGTGACGACAACTGAGAAAGACAACACAACGACGTCGACGTCATTTATCGATATTATTCAGCAGTTTGTGATGCAATTTATGAGAAGACTGAAGACTTTGATCTACATTCTCTATCCCTATCTAGTTGTCTTGCTTGGGTTTTTGGAGTTCGTGTATGTCAATGAAGGCGTCGTGGTGGGAGATCGATTGAGTCATCAACCTGCATTTCATCCTCCTCAACTTCTCTACTTCTATGCGTTCACCACATTGTGGTCATTCAGTCAATTCGTTTCTCTCTCCAGTATCCGCATGCTTTTCACGTGGTTGTGGAGGCATACAATAACCAGCATTTTGCTAACGACAACGTTGACCCTTTTGTGTTTCATTTCGGTTAGTAACTTCACGATTGTCCATCCATATTTGAGAGACGACAACAGACACGTGGCGTTCTACGTTTGGCGGAAGCTGTTCGCTCGACACGAAGTCATGAAATACGTTTGGATTCCTGTCTACGTGTCGTCCATCCTTCTTATCCACACAAAGTTGACTCACGATTCTGTGATGTCACAGACAACGTTGAATGTCCGTTTGTCCCAATGTGTTTCCATACTGTGGCAGACGCTCTTCGTAGTGTGCACTGCACTGCCGCTTGTCTTGCAAAAATTATTGGAACCTCGTTATTTTATTATGCCATATCTCGTGTTAAGACTGCACTTACGTGCTCACACTCAGCGTTTACCGTTGATTCTTGAATTTCTCCTCTATGTTCTTGTTAATGTCTCTCTGCTGTCTCTCTTTCTCTTTGTGCCGTTTGAATGGCAACATGAACCAGGGATAGCACAACGATTTGTGTGGTAAATGATTAGATCACAGAGTTTGCTGTTTACCGTTATTTCTACTCTGTATTGATGGTGTGACTGTC
>NC_085101.1:5839159-5861659 GCF_963422355.1 Corticium candelabrum | reverse complement strand
ATTGCAGATACGCGTATCCCGGATAATATGTGGTTGTCACCCGGATGTTGTCACCCGGATGTGGTTTTATATTTTTAGCGTACACTTTTTCCAATCAAATCCAATATAACTACAGCAATTATATTAATTATTTAATACATTGGAACAGTTTTGGTATTTAAAATAAATATCTTATATATCATATTGATATTAATTGAGTGTACGCATTTCTAAAAGAACGCCAAATCTTCTGGATTAGTAACGTCACATCTTCTGGATTGTAAACAAAAAAGATTGATAGCACCAGAAAGGTAGTTTAATTAATTAATTACGTAATGTAGTTGGATTTTGTGCGCATGCGTAATAGGCGACGCGTATTTGTTAGATTTGCGTGTGCAGTTGCAGTTACAAATGATGCTTGTGCTTGTGTCGCCAAATTGTGCGTGTGGTCTCCCACAGCGTATACTTCCGGAATTTTTGCTACATTTGGCGGACGTAGAAGGGAGAGGCGCGGAGGCAAACACGTGCGACGGTAGATATTAATTAATTGTGTTACATATATATTATACTTATTTTATTTCAAGACGTTTTTTGTTTATTTTGTGTATGTTGCTTCACTGGTTGCTGTCTATCTTGGCAGACTTTGTAGTAATATTAATGGAGGTGCGGTGCAGGGTAGTGGATGCTGCTTACATTGTCTCATCACACCTTTTCCGTGTGTGTGTGTGTGTGTGTGTGTGTGTGTGTGTGTGTGTGTGTGTGTGTGTGTGTGTGTGTGTGTGTGTGTGTGTAATGTGTAATAGTTGTGTTTAGTCATATCAGGTCAGTTAAGGTTGCTCGTAGTATAATGCATCAGACTTGACCACTTCAAAACTGTTTGCTCCTTCTAGTTCACAATAAAACAACCAATCTGACATGACAACACGTCAATACTTTACAATATATCAACAAAAAATTGTATAAATTTTCTCCAAGTGACTAAAGTCAGTTGATGATGTTCTGTGCAAGTTGCATTAGTGGAATGTCCATTATTTGATCTTCCAATGCAAATGTTCCCTACAACACAAGAGACACAAATGATATAGATGCAGCTACACTGCATACGTTTATCACACTTTGTAATTAGTTATATACTTATAACTATATATTTATTATTAATAATAATAATTAATTATACATTTAGTATATTTATTTTTTGTTTAACTCTTGTTGCCATGTCTAATTTAATTACTAAATCTCTTCTCTAGCCATAACAGCGTCCACCATCACCTCCAATCATCTGACTTTATGGTTTGTGTGACACGCCGTCGCTATCCTATAGTATGCAATGTACAACATTGTTGCTGTGGTTAGTGCGTGTGCACATCATGTGCAGTGTATGTCTGTGTCTGATTTTGGATTTTGTGAGTATTAATTGTTCTTTTCTTGTGTTTGTTTTCCATCTAGATCTGCTTTCTGTTAGCAGTTCTACGCACCGGTTGGTCTACAATCTACCATCTACCGTAACCTTTACA
The DNA here is from genome assembly GCF_963422355.1 of Corticium candelabrum. NCBI lineage: Eukaryota > Metazoa > Porifera > Homoscleromorpha > Homosclerophorida > Plakinidae > Corticium > Corticium candelabrum. The sequence continues at coordinate 5,860,166 of NC_085101.1, read as the reverse complement.
GTGAACTGCTTTTCTCGACGTTTCACTTTCTCTAATAAAATGAAACTAGCAGGACTCGCCCTATGGGCGGTGTGTTTGTTTGCATGCAGCACAATATATTGCCATTCAATAGACTAACAAACAGTTGTACATGTGTAGATGAGCTTTTACTACCAAATACACTTGCCTGCGTGGGCAGCTACAAGTGATAGGCTAAATACATTACAGTAGCACCTTGCACTGTACGCATCTAGATCTGTTGTTGTCACCCGAACTGCGCGCCAGTTGGTTTACAATCTACAATCTACAACACGGTAGTACACCGTAACACCGTACAATGACTTGCTTTCTCTCCTTTTCACTTGTCGGAAGTGTTTTCTTGTTGGGGTTTGCGTTTTAATTAAAAATCCTACTGTTGTGTTGTTTCATTGTGTTTTTAGTTGATTTGAGTTGATTTCTTCTGAATAAAACGCGTCGTGGATCCGTTTTTATCTATACATGTTGTAGAGTGTGACATATATAGGAGTCCTAGACGGTGATTTTCAGCGACTCATCCCCGGAATTATGGTAAGACACGAGCTCACTGTGGGAATACGGAGAGACAGAGAGGGTCGCGGGTTCGAGCATCGATGGTGACACAAGACACGGTGAGAGGCAGGAGGAGACGGAGACGAAGGACAACATCACAAGACCTCAAAGACAGAGAAGAGAGGCAGGAGGAGATGGAGATGAAGACGAAGGGGGAGAAGAAAAGAAGGGAGGGAGGGATGGATGTAATGATAAAAATTAATTTGGGAAATTTTTTGAATTTTTAAAATACTAATTAAACATTAGATATAAATAATTAAATATACGTAATTAATTGTATAAATAAATCATATTTCTAGCCTGTTATTGTAGTTTTGCACTGAGGATGCAAAAATGCGTCAAACTTGTTACAATCAAAAGTTGAAATTAGCGAAATTTGCGCCTGTAGAAGTAGCAGAGTGAGGAGTTCTCAAATGCCGTTTTTAAAAATACCTTTTGTATTGCAGAGATCTAGAAAATCCTCTCTCTCTCTCTCTCTCTCTCTCTCTCTCGCTTGGGATTGCGTGCAAACAATGAGAGGTTGCCAAATATTTTTTGCCCAGCGTAGCGAGGCGGGTTGCACAACAGAAATGGGCGTGGTCCTATATGGCTCTCCATCAAGCTTTTGGTATATATATATATATATATATATATATATAGTGTGTGTGTGTGTGTGTGTGTGTGTGTGTGTGTGTGTGTGTGTGTGTGTGTGTGTGTGTGTGTGTGTGTGTGTGTGTGTGTGTACACAAATCTCAAATTTCTCCTCCCCACGACCACGTTTCATGATAGGACCTACCTTAAAAAATCGTTTCCGTGTCCGACTACAGATGAGTCTAAGAACGATTCATGCAAGTGACCAAACGGCGAAGGAAACGCTTCATAAACTTCCGTTGCCCCATCCTTTTTATTGTAGCTAGGGATTGTGCGTATGTGACAACCAAGAAACACCTTCAGGAGTTGAATGCCACCTACAGTCAGCTATTCACACGTCTCATACAATCAATCCTTCACTGTGCTGCATCTAACACTGTTGATAGTCAATGTTTGCTGATATCAATTTCTATGTCAGTAAATACCATACCACTGTCATTACAACGGAACTGAGTGCATACCTAGACTGTACATTTCAATTGTTTTGATCACGATCGCAAAACGACGACTACCTATACCAGGCCTATGTACGTAATCTAAACTACTAGGAAGTTTGCATGTTTACTTCCATGACAGCTAGGGTTTCAACAAATACGTATTGTATAGCTCGGACTTTGCGTTTCAGTAGACGGTCTGAAAACTCCGTTGGACGTGTTACTCACGAACGCGAGGCGCCTACGGATACCATATCCGTAGGCGCCTCGCGTTCGTGAGTAGTTGTATGGTATCCGTAGGCGCCTCGCGTTCGTGAGTAACACGCCCAACGGAGTTTTCAGACCGTCTACTGAAACTCAGAGTCCTAGCTAGACAATACGTATTGTTGAAACCCTAGCTGTCATGGAAGTAAACATGCAAACTTCCTAGTAGTTTAGATTACGTACATAAAGGCCTGGTATAGGTAGTCGTCGTTTTGCGATCGATCGTGATCAAGACAATTGAAATGTACAGTCTAGGTATGCACTCAGTTCCGTTGTAATGACAGTGGTATGGTATTTACTGACATAGAAATTGATATCGGCAACCATTGACTATCAACAGTGTTAGATGCAGTACGTGTACGGTGTAGTAAAGGATTGATTGTAGTATGGGACGTGTGAATAGTTGACTGTAGGTGGCATTAAACTCCTGAAGGTGTGTCTTGGTTGTCACGTACACACAGTCCCTGGCTACAATACAAAAGAATGGGGTGACGAAACTTCATGAAGCATTTTCTTCGTGATTTGTTCACTTGCACGAATCGTTCCTAGACTCATCTGTAGTGGACACGGAAACGATTTTTTAAGGTTGGTCCTATCATGAAACGTGGTCGTGGGGAGGAGAAATTTGAGATTTGTGTACACACACACACACACACACACACACACACACACACACACACACATATATACCAAAAGCTCGATGGAAACCCCTATAGACCACGCCCATTTCTGTTGTGCGACCCGGATTAGAAGCCTCGCTACGATCGGCAACTAGTTACCAAATATTTTTTGCCCATTCTCTTCACGTCTCGCGCGCAGAGAATTGCGCCCTATTAGACAAATAGCACTTATAGTGTAAAGTCACAGAATTGTGTGCCTCAGCTGTAGAGGAAAATTGCGCTCTGTTAGAAGTATAATCTACAGTATATATATAACTGCAGAATTGTCTGTACCATGAATCGCCGATTACACACCTATGCAACGCCAATCCCAAGCAACTCGTTACAGACTTTGTCGACGAGCTGTGCAGACGAGGAGATCTGATACGAAAAGTCGTTCGTCGACGTTATCTTCCGGATGATCTCGAGTTTCTCCCCACGAAGCAAAAGAACTAGATCCAAGAGTGGTGTGACCAAGTGCCCATGCTGGGATTCAATTCGGGTAAGTACGACTTGAACCTCATCAAAGAGCACTTTGTAAACAAGATCACCCACACTGCCAAAGAGATCAAGGTAACCAAGAAGGCCACCCAGACCATGTTCCTACTAACACCCCACTCTGATTCCCGGATGTCAAACTATCTGGGACCAGGCACCAGCTACGATAAATGGGTCAATGCCTATGGATGTAAATTGCAGAAGAGCTGGTTTCCCTACGATCGAGTGGTTCGACAATCCCAACAAACTACAACACCCTGGTCTACCTGACTATCCCGCTTGGTATTCCAAGTTAAAAAGTCAATAACCACTCTCCCTCAATCATGCAAACGCACATTCCGAGAGCAAGGCATGACCACCTTTGCCGATTGGCTGTGGTACTACAACGATCTCGACGTCGAACCATCCTAGAAGCACTCACCAAGGTGAGAAACTTCTATCATGGGTATGGAGACGACATTCTGAAAAACACAGTCTCACTCCCTGGTGTATTGCTCCAATTCCTACTTCAAGGCACCCACCAACATCACAAAGAACCCAACCTCGTGGCTTCCAAAAAGGATCGAGGCCTACAACATGCTGAAAGGTGCAGTCGTACGCGAGCCAAGTCTCGTCTTCACAAGCTATCACGAAGCAGGAATCACACGCACTCCATCACACAAATACGACAATGCACGCACGCCTCTGCCAAAAGGTTGTAGGCTACGACGCCAACGGTCTATACCTTTTGACAATGGCCAAGCACATGCCCTGCAGACCAGGAGTTGTTGGGCACTACGACAATCCCCAAGCCAATGCGCAAACCCTCGTCCAAAACCTTGTCCAAACCAACTGGTTAAGTTAAACCACCGACAAGTGGTTCGGGTATGCAGAGGTCGACATCCGCGTCCCTCCCAATCTCCGCCATAAGTTCGCGGAGATGTGTCCACTATTCAACAATCGAGAGGTGGACGAGGCCGACGTCTCCCAAGGGATGCTGGACTATTTACAACGCACTGGCAGAAAACGCGTCAACACCAGGAAGCTGCTTGGTACCCTATCTGCCAACAACATTCTCCTATATGCTCCCCTACTCTAATGGTATATTGACCACGGTGTGGAGGTCACAGCCCTATACCGCACGATTGACTACGAGCCCAAAAAGATCTCCGAGTGGTTCGTCGAGCAAGTAACAGCCGCAAGGCGCACAGGAGATGAGGACAAAGCCCAGCTAGGCCAGGCCCTATTGGCAGATGTATTCAAACTGCTAAGTAACAACGCCTATGGGAAACTCATCGAAGCGTTGGAGCGTCAAACCAACGCCACCTACACCAAAGACAAAAATGTCGTCGACCGAGCCACGCGAAGCTCGTGGTTTGATGCCAATGGATATGATGAGATCGGTGACGCCTATGAGTTGAATTCCCGCAAGCCACGGATCACCATCAGGAGAGCCTTTCAGATGGGCATCGCAGTCTATCAATTGGCCAAACTATGAATGCTTGAGTTCTACTATGACTTCCTCGACAAGTACGTGGACCGTCGGGACTTCGAGTTGATTCAAATAGACACCGACAGTATGTACATGGCTCTGGCCACTAAGACCATAGACGAAGCGGCACGTCCGGAGACGATGGAGGATTTCCAGACCTATGTCAAGAATGGCTGTCCTGGAACACATGGAGCAACCGCACACCCGGTCTCTTCAAACTCGAGTTCGAACCATCGCCCTATGCAGCAAATACTATTATGTAGACGATGGAGCCGGGCAGAGAAGTAAAGCGTCCACCAAAGGAATGAGCAAGAAGCACAATGACATCACCTGGTGGCGCTATGTCTCGACTCTCCAAGGTCGAATCAACCGTGCTCAAAACAGAGGCTTCCGAGTGGTGGACGGCTGTATGAAGACTTACCTGCAAGACAAACTTGCTTATTATGACAAACACCGAGTCCTGCCCGATGGCATTCACACAGAAACCATATACTAACCAGTCAACCAATATCAAGCCAAAGTTATTTGATATCTCCGACGAGCCAGTCTCTACGCACCTATTTCATAAGATGGTGTTGGAGATGAGGTAAGGCAGTACGTAATACCTCACCGATATCAGAAACGTCCATGACGACCATCCGTCTGTGAGATAGAGACAGATGGATCAACATATAATCGAACACCCGGAGCTGTAGTTTGACGGAGAGTCGAAATGATATCACCCCCAACTCTAGCAACTCTTTGGCTAGTTTATCGTGTATCTTTGAATACACCGACTCTAGAAACATCTCTAAATCATTACTACCATCTGGAATATCCATCTGCCACGACCGGAGATAGCCCTCCATCACCCACGCGGCGGGGCTCCAAACCAACTGGTGCACATCTTCATATATGAGAACCGATGCCTCAGCCATGACTGGTATACTATCTGTAATATTGAGGTCTTACGCATGACTCCCAGCAACAGTGTGATAGGACGGTGGGACAGCCTGCCTCATATCCAAGCAAGGCCCTGGAAAGTTGATCTTGAATCTTCTATAATATTTCTACTTAGTTTATCTGGAATGGGAGGACACATATCGGTGACGAGGTCATCCAATCGGTTGAGTTCAAAGAGCAGAATATCCTCGTGAAACTCTATTCCACTAAGGCACACCCTCGATGTGTTCAACTCTTTCTGGTAGCTGGTGTAGGCAAATTGACAGACCTCCACCTTCTTTGGAATAATTTTTCTTCATGGTCAGTGCGTGTAGAGTCACACCTAATCCGCTCACATCGAGTGCAATGGAATTCACACAAACACCCACGGCACCCACAACCCCCAACCCAGACGCGGTCATATGGAGCGCCAAGTCTTTACGTTTAAAAGACCTAAACAATTTCCTATAACACCAACATCGGTGGTGGTAAGTAAAATACAACTGGGTGAGCATACGGACGTCACTCTCCAATAGAGCGTCGTCGATGTGATTGTAATTGATTGCTGGAATCATCTCTATATAGGAGGTTAGATAATCCACCCATCGGTCTCAGCGTAATTGGTCTCATCGGCCGCCTTGACTAGTTTATCTTCCCATGCAACATCACCAATTCTTGATCGATTATTGTTTGGCGCCTATATCAATACCAAGCTAGATTACTCAAGGCCTTATTCAACACCTCAAGCTTTTCGAATTTTGCCTGTATCAACACCAAGCTTACGCACGGTGTCATTCCCAAAAAGCTTGTCGAACTTCGGCGAGCGACCTTTGGTTGCCCGCTATAGCCAGAGTATTCTGATTCACTGCTTTCAGATATTTATCAATAGTCGGATGTTTACCTTCCATAGTGGACAATCTCGTTGTAACCGGGTCCGATTCCTCCAACAATTTATCGATATTCTGATGGTCACCCGTATTCAACTGTATTTTCTCTCGCAACTTCCGCCCCCAATCAGACGCAGCTTTTAATGACTCGACGTCCTGATTGATTCACAGCAAGTCATCAATCTCCCTGTTCGTTCCAACATTACATAAAATGGATCTCATCAATTTCGATGACAGACATCGAGGCGAGTCAAGAGACAATGGGCATTTCCTACTCCCTGATTGCCATTACATCATGATTAGACTGACGGGATGTGGAAAAACAACATTGTTGTGTAACATGTTGATGAGGTGGATAAAGCCCAACAGTCGATCATCACTATCAATCCCAACCAAAAAAAATATCGATTGTTACAAGACTTTCATAATTTCCTGGAGACCGAGGGAGTAGATTCGTCATTCCAAAATTGAAATACTCAAACCGGAAGAGGTGATACCCATCGAGGAACTAGACCATGATACTAGCAAGTTGATCATCCTTGATGATATCAAAATAGACAGCTGGCATATGGAACCCATCAAGGAGTACTTTTCCCTGTCCAGAAATCACAACTGCAATTGTATCTACCTCATTCAGAGTTACTACAACGTTCCTAAATACATCCGTCAAAATACCAAAGCCTTCTGTCTCTTTCATGGTCTGGACAACAAAGATATTCGACAGATAGCAGACGATCACAGCAACGCCATAAGCAATAAAGAGTTTGCCAATATCTATATGAATGCATCATGCGAACCCTATTCATCATGCTTCTCGACAAGACGAGCAAACATATACCCGAGATGAATCGTTGTAGATTCAATAAATTTTATCTACCACAATAACTAGTTACTGTCATGACAATAAGTAGTTACTGCCACCACAATAACAGTTACTATCACAACATTTTAATGTAACCATATAGTAAAGAGCATGCAAGATCGTAGAGCGTTGATCAAGAAATTTCTCAAGAATAGAGGGATTCTCAAGAAGCGCATCATTGACAAGAAAATCGGCAAGCAGCGTTTCCAGGAAGATGTGGCTCAACCCTTGCAACAACCCACCAAAGCAGAGTTGGACAGACAGCAAGACAAATTGATAAAAAATTACAAGAGGGGCAAATTCTCTAGCAAAAACACAGGCCGGCATTGTCAATGCTATCACAACTCTACCACCTTGCATCGCAGCTCCACCACCAGTGCCAGCCATAGTAGAGGCAGCCACGTTACCTACACCAGAAGCAGTCGAATCAAAGGTATTGCCAGCCACCTTAACCGCGTTACCCACTAAAGCAGCAGCAGAAGCAAAACCAATAGTAGATCGATATGTGGAGCCAGATATAGTGGAAAATTTAATCTTCCTAAACCTTCTAAATTAAAAAGCTTAACACCTACTACAAAGGATCTACTTAGAACTGATGTTAGACTGCATTTACAACAGGAAGGTAGTAAAAAGAGCATTAAAGATAAAGGAAAAAATTCATCGCCAATCATAACATCAAGGGTTTAAATGATTATTTGTATGCTATTGATATCGCCGATGGCAAGACACCAAAAGGTAAGAAAGCCACCATCAAGCCAGGCAAAGGGGTAAAGGACACACCCAAAAACAACCATACAAACTCACATCCGAATCCACCTTTGGCAACCTGTACATCAATCTCATGCAACTGGCAAACATGAGACTCAAAGCCTACAAGGCTGGATAGATAGACCTGTTGGAGCTGTTGACCAAACGATTCAAGACAAACAAGGCGTACAGCGGTGGAGCCTTCAAGGCCTGGAACAAACTGATCAAACTGTCTGGCCTTCCTGTCAACAAACAATCCAAGAAGTACCGGCCACAAGCCCCCGAAATCAAATACTACAAGTCCCCAGACAACCTCTGTCGTCGCTTGGAAGTCCTCATTGCTAGCAAAGAAGCTGGTAATGAGAGCATCACTCTGGACAATGAGATTGTCGAGATCCTAGATAGCTTATTGGTGGATGGTATGATCTCCAAGAAAAGAATACAAAAAGATTCACGATGATTATATCTAATTCTATATATAGTGACATGGGTGAAACAGTTCTGGCATTAGACAGTGCGGCGGCCACCGGAGGTTCAAGTTCTGATTTTACCGTAGAACTACACCCACCTCTTCCACTGGACAAAGGGTGTCGATTGTAAATTGGCATTGATCTCTAGTAATACATGGTATTCATGGTACAATATCACGACAGAAAACAATACGTTCAGGTACAATGACGGTACAAAGTGGATCAAAGTTCAGATACCACCGGGTGCTTACAACATCACCGGGTGCTTACAACATCACCGACGTGAACTTGAAAATCAAACGGATCCTGAAATCAAATGGTGATAATAAAGACGGTATAACTATACAACCTAATTACAGTACCTTAAAACACAAATAATTCTCGCTCATAGTTACCAAATCAATTTCACAATCAAAAAAGGTTTGAGATACATATTGGGATTTGATGCAAAGCGCTTGGGAGAGGATGGAGTGTACAACAGCGACAGACAAGTCAACATCACCGATATCCACTTGGTATTGATACGATGCTCTCTCGTATTCTCTAGCTACATCAACGGTAGTCCCAGCGATGTCATCTACAGCTTCTCTCCCAACAAAACACCAGATCCCTCCTCTCCATAAAACCGAATAATTTGATCTACAGTCGAATGGATAAAACAGAGGCACTCTCCCATATCAACATACGTGTGACAGACAAGGATGGTAGACCCATCAATTTCAATGAGGAGAGAACAACGTTCTTACTACACATCAAAACTATGTAACTTATAGGTATAGTGACAACCATGTTGTACAGATGTAATCTGTTGTATCGTAAAAAAATCATTGGGGATCTCTCCTGGAAAACCTGTGGGATGTTGCCAAAGGTGCTCTGAAATCAGGATACAAGATGCTTCTGAACAAGGCAAGAATTTACTCAAATTAGGGGCCAAAAAGGCTCTGACCACAGGAAAAACTCTAGCAATTAAAGGTAAAGACGTGGCTATATCCAAGGCAAAAGATCTGGTAACTGAGTGTAAACACTTGGCTGTCAAAAAGGCTCAGGACCTGACACAAAAAGCCCTCACCAAAGGAGTGGCAGCCACACAGAACGCTTTGTCCAAAGGTCAGGACCTCGTGACCTCCAAGGTGAGACAGATCGCCAGGAGGATAGACCCTATAGGCACCTTAGACAAGGTCAAAACACTGACATCCAATCCACAGGTCCAAAAAGTCATGCAAAAGCATAGCAACGAACTCATCAATAGCCATTCTTGTGCTAGCTTGAGTAATATAATCGCGGGTAGTGGTCTAACCCCTAGTATAGTGTGATGAAAACGTCAAAGATCGTATTACCTTACTTTTAAGTGTTTGAGGATCCTATAGAGGACATCTCGATTACCGATTTTGAATACACCAAATATTTTCCTAACAACTCCAGTAATATGAACAAAGATGGAGAGCGTAAAATAGAGACTCGAGATATGGACGAATACCTGCTTCCTCATAAAGCAATGTTGGAGGTTAGAGGCAGACTGGTCAAAGAGACCGACGATACGAAATACGCTGCTACAGATGCCATCACAACTGTCAACAACGGATGGTCGCTCTTTCGATCCATCCAATACTATATCGACGTTCACCTAGTCGAGGACGTCAATCTGTACCTACCCCAAGCCAGCACGATCATGAATTTGGTCCAATTCTCAGACAACTACAATAGAAGTACAGCAACCAATATGTTTTGGTATTGTGATACTGCCAAAGGTGGTGCTGATCCTAACGAGTTTGCCGATGCCAAAGCAATGTAACCTGCTAATGATAATAGTGGATTCACTGATGTTACTGCTCTTAAGGAATCTAATTTTCGATCTGAGGTAAAATTCAATAATCTAAGAAATCCTGATTACAACAGGGATTCCGCAAACGACAGTTGATCATGACGGGTGACCTACCCGTGAGTACCGTGTTGGGCTCCCATCGGGATATCAACAAGGTTATGTTGGGAGTGAAGCACAACTACATCATAGAAAGAAGTTTGCCCGACAAGTATATCCATAGAGCTGGTGCTGCAGCTGCGGGTAAATTCAACATCGAGCATTTGTCCGTATGGATGCCCAAGGTTCGACCGTCACGATGCGTGCAGACGCAATTGGAGGCTTTGTTGGTGGCAGGTGCCCAGTGTAGTCTCTATTTTGAGCAAGTCAGAGTGTACAGAAATCAGTTTGGAGCCACCAAATTGAGCCCCACTTGGAGAGTCACCAGCGTTGCCAGCGAACAACTACCTCGACACGTCTTTGTTGCGTTTGCGTCCATCAAACGGGTTAAGGATCAGCAACAGAGCAACCAAGTCTTCAACAACACCAAGCTGACACGGTTGAGTGTGCCCGTCAATAGTAGACAGTACCCACACAGGGAGATTAAGACAAACTTTGCCAAAAGCTCTGAAAACTACTCGAGGGCGTAGATGTTATTCCAGAAAGCGTTCAAGAAATATTCAGACACTGATTCGGAAAGCCAAGTGTCTGTCAAAGACTTAGCGTCACTCTACCCAATCATACATGTCGACGTGTCCAAGCACAGAAAAAGGCTGAATGGGCACGGCCGACCTCGAAGTACAATGGCAGTTGGCAAGCAACTTTAGAAACCTGGCAAACGACAACGATTCGGCATATCACGTCTACTGTGTGGTATTAAGTGATCAATACATGACGTTGGAGGGGGTGAGTGATAAGATGAATGCGATCATTTAATGTAACCTATAGATATAGGCATGACTTATGTAAGTTTGGGTTCACTCTGACGGAAGCGTTACGAAGTGCCTTTCAGAAACACATGACCTACACCCTACGATTATCTCACTCTCAGTTATCGGGAGGTGATGTCTTGAATATAACCCGGACTCAATATGACAAGATCACAAAGGCAAAAATCCAGGAGCAAAACATTGATTTGAAACTCTCCAAGTCGCAGATCACAAAAAATAAAATGGTGGCTCAATCGGCTCAATAATAGCTAAATTTGCACCTCAAATCCTCAAAATCCACCCCGCAGTGCTCGGTACACTAGGACTGAGCACCGTATCGGATGCTGTCTCTGGAGCCACCAAGAAAGCTGTCAGTAGTAGTGCGGTCGCCGTGTTGCAGTTCGCCGTGGTGCGACCAAGGAGGGTGAATTTCAGGGCACATTGTTGACGGATTTAGCAGCGCCACTCATATTACATACGTTGGGTATCGGTAGTAGAGCCAGCAGAGCGGGCAAAGGATTGATATTACCTGGCTCCGTTGGCTATGGAAAAAAGGCAAAGGCGTGGGGTAGACAACTATAGAGGCACCTACAGTAAAGATACCCTACCCAACAAGCTCAAAGTCAATGAGTCTCTAGTCATCAACTTAGAAGATTACTTTGATGGTGATGGAACCCATTGGGTGGTCATCTATAACGACCCCAAGACACAACATGTGGAATACTTTGTTGTTTCAGGATGCAACCTCCGGAGGGTGTCGACTGGTATATGCAAAAGATGGGAAAAGGCATCATGTACAATTCAAGTATGCTATACGATATAAATAGCAACCTGTGTGGTTACTATTGCCAATACTTTATCGTTCATCGTTGGCAAGGTTGCTCCATGCAAGATATTCTTCTCGACTTTACCCAAGTGTTGTCATTGGGAAATGAACACCATGTGGGTGGTTTTATGCAAACATTTTTAAATGTAGTCGTATATATAGAACTATGGTGTCATACTGTGTGAGGTGCAAAGAAAGACTCCAGAAGTGAATCCAACTCCTATGCAAACAATGAACAATAGGATAGTGATGAGATCGACGTGCCTGTTGTCTGGAACCATAAAAACCAGATTTATGTCAGGGAAAGAAATCAGGAGTGCTGGATTGGGTGGAATTATAACTAGTATACTGCTTATCGAACCACTACTCAAAGGGATAATTGGTAGTGGAGCCGGTGTAACAGAACAAACCGTCGCCCAGCCCAAACTGTCCCCTGGACTAAATGGACCGGCCTATAGTGTCCCACAGGACAGTCTATTTTGTCCTCATTTGGCCCAAAGTGTCCCCCATGCTATTTTGTCAATGTAAATGTAATAATTACAATTTATGTTCTAGATGTTTCTGCTATGCCGATGTAGGTCTAGACAACATGTACCGGTATTTATTTATTAAGTAATCTGGGATCAACTTTCATTAGCATACCACGTGTACAAGCATTCTACGTGAAGTGATAAGACTTATAACTATATCTGTCAAGTGCTTAGATGTACTGTGCTAGTGGAATTGCTGTGGCGGGTGGCACATGAAACATAGCCACTCATCAGACGTTACGAAATTTTCTGGCAAGCCAACACAGCACATGTGATGCCAGTTGGAACAAAGGTCGCATTCTATCATGTTGCCAAATGACTCTGGCATATGGCAATGGCCAAGGTGTTTGTTTAGTTGAGAACCTTCAGCTCTGACCAAATAGGCCAAGAGGGGACAGAATGGGCATAAACTATTATGTCCGCCCAGACAGGATAGGCCAACCAATTTGATCAGGAGGGGGGACACTTCGGATGGGACCAAATGTTCCATTACACTGGAAAGGCATTGTGTCTACCCAGTACCATGGGTAGGGGTAAAAAGTGTCGTGGACTGACCAACTAGCCGAAGAACTCCATAAACCTGTGAAACGTCGGTTTCTGACTAGACGTGTCAGGGTGGGAGATGTGGACAACACATGGTCCACAGACCTCATCGACGTGCAGTCTTTCTCAAAATATAATGAGGGAATCAAGTATCTTCTCAACATCATCAATGTGTTCAGCAAGTACACGTGGTCTACTCTGTTGGTAGACAAGATGGGTAAAAATATAGTTCATGCTTTGAACACAATACCAAAAAGGAAACCCAGTAGGTTGTGGGTGGATCGAGGTGGTGAATTTTACAATAGGACCATGGATCGCTGGCTTCAAGACGTCACGTCTTGTCTTCACAAAAACTATCTTCACGAGAAGATAGTTTGCCCTATGGTATGGCCAAGAGTCTACCCAAGGGTTTAATCCCATCCAAGATCTCCAGAGACATTGTATTACTCAAGTATAAGGCTCCGTGTCGAAGATACCCAAATGGTTGCATACCTAGGTACTATTTACCCAAATATGGATGGGACTGGATCTATCTCCCATTGCTAGCTTCAGTCTGTATGTAGAGGTTGTATATCGTCTCTGTAACTTAAAACAACTAGGACCTACACCAAACTACAATAAATCCTACCAAAAAGATCCAAACATTGGTTGGCTCTCCGCTATGGCTTGGGTTTGTATAGTTGTACTAGAGGATAATGATAAGGGAACCGACGATGGGGCCTCCTCACCCTCGCCTGTGATCAGACCTATAGACTTTGGTGCTGCACTCAATGATGTGCTATACGCAATTATAGAAGCTATTGCTAGCGGTACTCGTCGAGCTAAGTATCTAGAATCTTGGTTTGCAGATGGAAAAAGAGGTAACACAGGATCGCTCGAGAAGACCCTAGATACCTGTTTGACCAAAGATGATCGTATAGTAGGATATGTACCTTGGAAAGCTATGGAGGTGCACTATAGAACAATAGAACGCAAACGAGATTTTCTACGAGATAGTAGACAAAAGATAGAGGAACTGTGGAAGACGGTACATACAATCCAATCCTCGGATAATCCATGTAGAACCCTGCATAATGTAGGACCCTGCATGATACGTATGAACCACCTGTTGGGTTGAATGAGATATGTCCACCATCAGGTGGGTATACATGCAAAGATCTATATAGAGATAAGGTATAGAACCTTGGTCTAATAAGACGCCCTATTAGAGAAACACGACTGTATAATACATGCTATGAAAATCTTGCTGGCACAAGAGATAATGTAACCCAAAAAAGAATCCAAAAAGAAAAAATGTTTTATTAATAATAATCATGGTGTTACTGGTGCAAGACCAATTTTTTTATGTTCTCCACAATATCTTCCACCGTCTTGGGGACTAGGGAGGTGCAGCCCAGAGACGAGAAAAAGATACTAGAGACCACAAAATATTTGACTATCATTGTTTGCACGCAATCCCAAGTGAGAGAGAGAGGGGGGGTTCTAGATCTCTGCAATACAAAAAGGTATTTTTAAAAACGGTATGAGAACTCCTCACTCTACTACTCGTAAATCGACCTATTTGTTTGCGCCCGTAGATATACCAATAAATGGGAGTGACCTCAACGTCTGCTGATCGGCTTTGTGCCACTTGATAGTCTTCTGCACCTGCACAAGCATCTCTCTCATCCTATTGCTCACATCTTATTATCTACTCTCCATTCGCGTTCAGATATGGCAGACGGAAGTTTGTAGATAATGATAAGTGTCAGGCTCGATGTCTTTAAAATCTCTATTGCTGATTGTTACAACATAAATGGTGTCAAGTAGACAAGTACACGTTTAGCTTTAGCAATATAAACGACGTAAAGATCATTAGTGGTTGCAGGAAAGTTTGTTATGCACATGTCATATGCTTGCTCCTCCTACTAGATTGATGTGTGCCGTTTCTTGTGGTAAAATAGAAGGTTTTGCGGTTTCATATGATAGTCATGTGCCAACATGTCTGATGGTCTCTCTAGACAAATTTCGAGGACAGAAAAACAAACAGATTTTTTTGCACCCATAGCCTACAGTTGTAGCATGCACGGGAGGGCAAAACGCAACCTATGACGTGTTCTGAAAATGTGTAATTGCCTACTTATTGTTATTAATGCCACACGTGTCACATTTACTAAAAATTTAGTATACATGTACATGAACATTGCAGATAAACAACACAGTCAGACAAGCACACACACAAGCACAAACAAACAAACAAAAATAAACAAACACACCAGACAAGCAAACAACTCAAAGCCAAGCAATACACAAAGACAAACAAAACAACACACAACAAAACAACAAAAGACAAACAACACAACAACATGAATGCAGACAAACTCAACAATAAAACATTGCAAAACACACTACTGTAAAACACCACACCATCACATACCCAAATCACTTGCTCTGGTGGTACAGAATCACTCGATCACATGGTAATGCCATCATTATAACAACTTGAAGATCATCGAAAACCAATCCATTTGTATGGATTGATTTGTACTGCACAATACATTCACTTCACACCAAAAATCCTAAACAAAAAAAGATGTTAATATAGAAGAGCAAACTTCATTCTAAATCATAAATACAAACAGACTTAAGTAATGCATACACAAACACTCAATTGTTTGTTTCCCAGCACATGACAGTCACACTAAAAAAATAAGAAAATTTATTCTTGTGTAGTAGTTAATAGTTAATAGTTAATAGTTAGTAGTTAATAGTTAATAGTATTATTGGTTAATTAAGAAATCAAGCTATATGATGGCAAAGAAGTGGACTCCACTTGACCTCAGTGGAGTTGTGTATTAATAAAATCATCAGTCTAGTTGACAGATACATGGATACATGATTAGATACACACACACACACACACACACACACACACACACACACACACACACACACACACACACACACACACACACACACACACACACACACACACACACACACACACACACATGCACGCACGTGCACACACACACACACACTCACACACAGACACACACACACACACACACACACACACACACACACACACACACACACACACACACATGCACGCACGTGCACACACACAGACAGACACAACAGACACGCGCACACACACAGAGACAGACACACACACAGACACACACACAGACACACACACACAGACACACACACACACACACACACACACACACACACACACACACACACACAGACACACACAGACACACACAGACACACAGACACACAGACACAGACACACAGACACAGACACAGACACAGACACAGACACACACACACACACACACACACACACACACACACACACACACACACACACACACACACACACACACACACACACACCTTCAACCTTCAACCTTCAACTGCCCATCCACATAGATGATGACAAAATGTAAAAAGCGTAAAAAGGAAGTCACTATCTGGTAAATACGTCACAAATCTAAATACATTGATGACATTTATGTCTTTTCTTGTCACTCTCTCGTGTGAATAAACGACTGCATCTGTCGCACTTGATTCCGGCCTTTGCTCGTTCCCGGGGATTTAGTCGATTTTGTCCTCTGTTGCAATTGTGTCTTTTCCCCCTGTTTGTGACTTAAACAGTCGCTTGCAGGTAGTGCACAGCAGAGGCTGTTGGCCTTGACATCTGCTGGGATCGGCTCTGTCACGAGCCTTCTGACTACTTTGGGCATTTTCTAATTCTACTCTTGAAGTGACGATTGAGTTAATTTTGCTAGCACAGACGTTCTTCCACTTCTGCCTGTCCTGCGTAAGCTGGGACCAGGTGCTTGTTAGGCCAACCATTTTAAGGTCTTTTACAATCCTGTCTTTCCACCTTAGTCTGACCCCATGCACTGGACGAGTTGATGGTAGCCACGCATGAAGCAGCTGCTTGGGCAGACGATGATCTTCCATACGTTCTAGATGACCAAGCCATCTAAGCCGCTGAGCCATCAAAGAGTCTTCTGCAGTTTCAAGATTGCCAAGCTTGTGTCTGATGTCATTTGATGTGATTCGTTCCAATTGTTGTTGAACTTGTCTATACCCAGCGTGAAACATTGACATTGATTTGTAAATGTGACAAGCCTTGTGATATCTCTTCTAGTCACGGCCCAAGAAGATGACCCATACAGTAGAACTGATAAGACAGTTGACTGGAACAGCACATTTTTTGTTTCATACGTTACATGGGGAGACTGAAAGACAGCTTCTTTTAGTGCTCCAAAGCACTTTCCTGCTGTGCAATTCTTTCTGTTATGTCCAGGTCTAAGCTCAAATCATCTGATACAATAGAACCGAGATATCTGAACTGTTTTACGTGTTGCACACTACGACCGGGAACCCCTATATCGATATTCCCAGCATCTTCAACACACAGTTTGGGACCATAAGTCATCAACTTTGTCTTTTCATAACTCACCGTCAACCCATAGCTTGCAGCAATTGAGGCAAAGTTTTGGATTGCTGCCTCTGCACTCTCTCGTGTTTCCGTTAGTAATGCTGAGTCATCAGCAAACTGCAATTCCATTACCATCCCGTCAGGAGCGTTCTTTTTTGATATCCTCCAACCAAAGACTTCATCATGTCATACTTGAAACTAATGCCTGTATCTTTCACTTTCTATCTCCACTCTCTCATGACACAGTTGATGTATATATTGAATAAAATTGGTGCCAAAACACATCCCTGCCTTAGACCATTTCGTACTTGAATTTCCTCTCCAAGGTTACCCCATACTTGACTACCGCTGATATCTGGTCATGAAAGAATCGAACAACTGTAATCAGTGACAATGGAAAACCTTCTTTCTTCAGAACTGAATAGAGAGCCTCTCTAGGTAGAGTCATACGCTTTTTGATGTCCACAAATACTGCAAAACCTTTGGTGTTGTGCTCTCTTGTTTTCTCCATTACCTGTCGTAAGCAGAATATCATGTCTTCACAGCCTCTCCATTGCGAAAACCGCATTGTGACTCTAAAAGACGAGTTTCTGCAAAGTCAGCTAGGCGACATTTGAGAATTCCAGCGACAGTCTTCTCAACAACACCTAAAAGACTTATTCCTCTCCAATTGTCACGGTGTTGGAGAGACCCCTTTTTAGGAATGGGAACTATGATTGCATCTGCCCATTCTTTCACCACACGTCCTTCTTTCCACACATCATGCACCAAGTCAAGAAGAGCTTGCTTGAAATTAGGACCAGAACATTTACCATTTCAGGTAGAATACCATTAGTACCAGCCGCTTTGTTTGGTTTTAACATCTCAATGGCTGATGTTAGCTCTTCCAAGTCAGGAAGGAGAGTCAGGTCAATGACCTCCTCTTGTTGTTTCAGGTTCTCTATATGAGGCAGATCAAAGGTAGTCTCAACGTTCAACACACCAGTGATGTGTTCAGTCCACCTCACTAGTCTGTCCTCAACAGTTTCACACATGGCACCATCTTTTTGCCTAATTTTGGTGATCTGTAGTGGCCGAAGACCTGACTTACCATGTTGCATATATTTCACACATTTCCACATATCTTTTGACTTACATGATATTTAACTACCTAGAAATCTGTACCAGACATTTCTGGCATGTCGTACCTCTCTTTGAACCAACTTTTGATTCGAGATGAACCTATCTCTTTCAGCTTGTTCTCTAGTTGACAACCACCTCTGCAAAGCCTCATTTCGATTGTTGATCAAAGGTTGAAGGGTACTGCTAGCGCTAACAAACCAATCAGGTGTATTCTTTTTGTCTGTGCCTAAGACCTTGCTTGCTAACTCCAATAGAGAACACCTCAGGCAAGACCACTTGGCCTCCAAGGTGGCTGTTAAACTCCATGTAGATTGTATCATGCTGTCCATCTCAGAGCAGAAATTCTTGAACAGCAGAGTCACTAAGCTTGGACACGTTGAAGCATTTGGTAATCATATGCTTGTTCTTTTTTTGACCGATGTCGTCATCCAAAAGCAAACTTGGCTCAAAGTAGGTAATGATCAGTCCAACAGTTGGCCACTCGCATTGCCTGAGCATCCCAACAAAGTCTTCGATGTTTCCTTGGGACAAAAATATAGTCTATACAAATATACTGTTTTGTTCTTGGATGTTGCCAGGTAACTTGGTTCTTTGATGATTTCTGGAACCAAGTGTTCATTACTGAGAAACCATTTGCCTGACAGAAAGTCAGCAGTTGTTCACCTCTATCATTCCTGTGGCCTATACCACCACAACCGATCACATGTTGTAGAGCATCACAGCTTTCCCTTTTCCCAACTCTAGCATTCCAGACTCCTAATATGATGGTCTGATCCTTTCCAGGGGACTGATTGATTGTTGCCAACACATCTGAATAAAATTTATTGATTTCTTCAATGGAACTGTTTGCTGTAGGTGCATAAACTGAAAAAATGGTCCATTTCTGGCACCTTCTAGGAGAGATTTCAAAAACTAGCTGCACAGACACAACACGAGAGCTACACACACACACACACACACCCCCTGAAATAAGGATTTCAAATTGATCGGCCATTTAGACAGAGCTGTAGCGGCCATTTTAGAGCAGCCCCATTGCAGCCGCCATTTTGAGAAATAAATGACTAATTACATAACCCTTCGTCGAGTCTGATCCATGTCATAACTGGTAGAGTGATGTGATTTGTGTTTCCTAAGCTGGATATGTTTATGCTAAACAGTGTGATTAAATAGAAATATTTAATCAGTTCAGCTATATATCCGGTATTGTTGTGTAATGCCTACTGGCTGCCTGCATGATTGTACAAATGTCCTGTATTGTGTATGTACTAACGGTTGTCTGTCACAGCCATTTGTGGACAGTCTCACTGCCTGCACAGTGGTTATGTCACTACATTGTGGTAAAGCAGGTGGGTGAATTCTTTGATCATGAACTAGCTCAACTGTCTTGACCGTTGGTGAGTTGTCAGAAGCGCATGAGCGCAGAGGACGCCTAAAGCTGTGGTCTCCTAGCATCATAATAAACAGTATCCCTTAAAGCAACCCGACCATTTCAATCCATGCCGTAACTTTGTTTCCAGTAGTGTACCAATGCTCAGACAAAATTCAGTTGTGATCTAGCTGATGTGTCATGTTGCAGATTATACAAACAAGTGAATAAACAGCTACACAGACAAACACGACTACCCTAAACAAATCTCTAACAATGGCCGTGGACTACCCCTCCTCAGTCATCCACTCATCCCAGTCAGCAAGAGAAACTTGCTCTTCTTCCACAATTTGCTCTCTCACAGAGCTGCCTCCCTGCTGCTGATACGGTCTACGGGCAGATTGATTGGGACGCCTCTTCTTTGCATGCCACCAGAGATCAACTGCTCGTCTAGAGTTGAATGATTCCAGCGATCCCTTTCCAATATTGAGCGTCAGCAGATTATCCATTGTTTCTATAGACAGTGAGGAGCGCTTCTGGGTCTTCAAGAGTTTCAGGGTCGAAAAGACCCTCTCCACACTGCTGTTAGATACAGGGAGGGAAAAAAGCAGCTTTGCAAGAATGAGCACATTGCTTCACTCAGCAGCATCAGGAGCATGAAAAAGACGCCACCACACAGCCTGGTAACTTAAGGTGTTGATTGAAATAAACCTTACAGCATATGAGCACATATCCTTAAACTCTTCTTGGATATTGTTCGTAATGGCATTGGATTGTTCAAGGAGAACTCTGAAATGGGCAACTAAGCGATCAATCGCATCAAGTGGATTCACCTTCCTGCAAAGGGCATCATTAAAAATACCATCACTATCGTCATTGCCTTCATCATCATCATCATCATCATCATCATCATCATCATCATCAGCAGCAGCAGCAGCAGCAGCAGCAGCATCATCATCATCATCATCATCATCATCATCATCATCATCATCATCATCAGCAGCAGCAGCAGCAGCAGCAGCAGCAGCAGCAGCAGCAG
>NC_085101.1:5816659-5826659 GCF_963422355.1 Corticium candelabrum | reverse complement strand
TTACTATCGCGCTGAGGAGGATTCGCAATCAAAGCCAATTAGCTAGGAAGACGATTGGCCACGCCCTATCACGCGACATGTGATTAGCATGTAAATGTCGCCGCGCGTGTCAATAGTCACGTGATCAGTCTCGTCACGTGCCTAATAAAAAGAACAAAGTGCTGTATCATATTGCATCAAAATAGAGTCAAAATACAATGTGTGACATCATGCTTGTGTATGTCACGTGACATTGTTAAGCTACTTATCAAATACATTGTGTTACTAACGATGTAATGTCCGAGAGTTAGTATTGCTTTAGTCGATTGGCATACCTACAAATGTCATGCGCTGAAGTCGTATACAACAGCCGACTCAGTAACTCCTTCATCAGTCTGTCTTTTCCGTCTTCTCTGTTCGAACTCGATTCCAACGAGCACTTAAAAATCTGCTCAGAACGCCACTGACCGTACGCCTGTTCGGTCGTCAATGCCCAACTCTGAGGGCCAAACAGCAACAGCCCAGATGAGACCTCGGCATCTCGAGCAGACAGACGTTCGCTCGAATCGTAAGCGACCATCCCTTCCAACATCCTTCGTAAACTCGGCGAGAACACATCCGGCAGAGGGGGGAGGCTAGCGATTGTGTAAGGAACCGATCCCATCGGGAACTCGTCCTCCCGTCGACACAGCATCTGATACACCATCCTACCCAGTCCATACACGTCAGTCTTCGCATATATGTCTGATAAGAACACGTCGTGATCAACAGGAGGACCGTCCTTATAACTCTTGACGATCTCGGGTGCCCATGCATTCGAATTTCCAGCCATCATTTGACCAGACTCCACAAACTGTATGGGCTTTCTCGTTGTGAGCTCACCCCCACGATACAGACTCCGTGCATGCCCAAAATCAGCTAAAACGACCTTCCACTGGCCGACATCCAAAAACACATTGTCGGCCTTCATATCACGATGACAAACGCCGTACTGTAAGAGATGATTGATTGCAGACCCTAACTGGATCAGTAAACACAGAATATAATCCTGTTCGAGACCGTATGGAGGCGTGGGGTTGGCTTCCTTTTTTTGAGCTACAAACGATCTAAGAGTGCAGACGTACTCTCTCATCACCATGAAAGTGGTTTTGCTCGCTTGTTCGAGATGCACGTCAAACTGTGGAGGAATCATGTACCTCAAGAACTGATTGAACGGTCGCGTCGAGCCGTGAAAGTGATGGAGGATCTCGGCGATGTTGGGATGTTTGGGCAGCTGGAGGGGCACGTCGTGCTCTGCCCCGAACTGACCCGCAAGAAACGTAGTCATACTCTGACCAGAGCCGTGACCTGCACTGCACATGTTGATGAGATTAATCATTACCTGAACAACAAAAGTATGACAGAAATGCACGGTATCCAACTGGCATTACATCTATTACACATGTACACACATAGACAAACACACAGACAGAGAGACAGACAGACAGAGACAGACAGACAGAGACAGACAGACAGACAGACAGACAGAATCAAGTTTATTGTCAACAATCTTCACTACTACAAACAGTTATTGTTAAAATGAAATGTTCTACTTGTAGTCCGAGACTATTGCTAATGAGTAAAACACTGAATGTCTCTATCTACTCCCAAAACACTGTCATCTCCTAATGAGCGCACAGAAAGCCTTGACAGCTTCCGCAAAATCACTCTGCTGTTGCATTTTTGAAGAGTAATAGACAGTCTTTTCCTCCAGAAGGTTTTAAACTCTACCGCAATTCTTCTTCCATCAAAGCCTCTCGCCTTCTTCCCCAGTTCATTCATCAGCTCGTCAGCCTTTAAGCCCCACCTGCCGAAGTGTTCAAAGACGAGTGGGACAACTATAGGCTTCGATCCATCCGCAAGCGATTCCTCTGAGTATTTTTTTGACTTTGCTGCCTCTCGTTTAGCTGCTGCATGGCCACCTTCTCTGGCTGCACCTTTAATAATGTCTTTGCTCCAAGGGTGAGCTATCAAAACATCACATTCTTTTGTGATCCCAGTGTCAGTGTCGTAAAGCGTGATGTCAGGCCGGTTTTCGTTGTCTACAAATCGCTGTCTCGGTTCTATTTGATGGGGAATGAGTAAATCGCTTAGGCAATCACTCCATGCAGACACTATGGAGTTATGCGTCCACACAGGTCCACCTCCATATTTACATGTCAAAAGGTGGTAGCCCTCGCGATCCAGCTCAGTTCCACAGTCACACGTCTTAAGCAGCCGGCTGAAAGGCAAACCAGCACCCAACCTCATACAAGACGCTACACAAAATTCATTCGGCTTCAGTGCGTTCTTGTCTGAAGTTGGTATTACCTCTAGCCATGCTCCAGCTCCTTTTCCGTGTAAGGACCTGATCCTTGCAACATGTCTCTCTGAGTTCATGCTTTTGATAACTTCTTCTGATCGTTTATGAGAAGCGTCTACCGTCAGGCGATGTTGCAATTTTCTAGGGTATTCTGTCATCTGCTCTAAGGTGTGAAACTGCTCGTCATCATCTGCACCCGACTTGGGTGGTAGTTTTGCCACCAATGTACGAATAAGTTGTCCTGTATTGCTACCTTCAATAAACCGTTCTAAACGATCTTTCAGAGGTGGAAATCTCAATGGCAGTTCTTTCAAAGAGTGTGCCCATGACGCCAGAAATGCTAGGTGAGCCATCTTCTGAGTTGATGATAAGCCAAATCCGCCGAACCCGACCTTCAGAGTGGCCTGGCTCCATCCGGTGTCATCCAATTCGTTCAAACCAACCATGTCAGTGAAAGTAGCCCTTGTAAGGTGGTCATGACAAACAGCTGCATGCAGTAACCTGTCAGGTGGCACAGTCCTAGCCAAAAAATTCAGCCTGGGGACATGACAATGTCTGAGCAAAAGGAGGCCACACTGAGGGTCGTCAAGTTCAAGTAGCTTTGAACACAACGAGCTGCCCATGTTAGCCACAGCCAGGCACCTAGACTGAACATAATCATGATTGCCTACAGGTGACCCCAACACGTCGATTCCATCTTTGCTAACTGGGACACCAGCGCTGAAATTATCAGGAGCAGTGGGAAAATACAATTTGCATTTTTCATCTTTGATTTCTAGACCGATCTCAGAAAGGGATGACAGACCAGACAGACAGACAGACAGACAGACAGACAGACAGACAGACAGTATATATATACATATGCAAATGGAGTTTCTGTTTTATGACAAAACACTTATAGGGGCCACTTTCAAGGTCCAGGAACTGACCCTGATAGCACAGCATCCAATATCTGCTTTAGCGCCACAAAATTTTGCATGACGAATCTGTGAGTTGCCATCTGACATCCAATAGAAAATGAACAGGCTATCTGATTCTGGTAGAAGTGTCTGGTAACGTTCGTATGGTTTTGAGCAACGTCATGGCTGTATTCCGAAATTCGGGAACCACAGATTGCATGACATTGTGCCATACCTGTCTCATATTTCTCGGGCCACGCTGGGCCCCTCCACTAGTGTCACCATGCAGTCAAAAGTCTCTGCTACCTACAGAGAGTTTCTATACAATTAATTTGCGTACTAGACTTTGCACATCCGTAAGTCATTCACGGAGAACTCTCACCAAATCAACCATTTCTCAGATGAATGCTGTCACTTCATGACACAACCTTTTGCAACTGTTTACTGCAGACATCTACCGTAACGAAGAAATAAAGCATTGAGAGCACCTGTGTGGGCGTGTTTAGTACCCTTATGAGTAACTCTGGTTGCTGGTTAGCAAGGAAGACCAATACCTGTGTACTTTTCAAAGTACAGACTTGGACAAAATTATAGGGACACCCCGCTGTGGGTATGTAGTAACACAATAATTAGGTCACAATTTACCAACTATCAATATTGTTAAGAACTTAATAGTTACCGCATTGATTGTTAGGTTTCTTGAGAATACTGTAGACCCTAAATTGTTTTCTTTACGTTTCGCATTGCCAAAAACGAGACCTAAAAGTGTATGACGTCATGGCTGTGTAAGTGTCGTATGCTCGACTCTCTGATTTTGTTTAGTGGCTTTTAAAAAAGCCGGTTTAAATAACGCAAAGGAAAATTAAAGCCCTTCACCAGTTTCTCAGTACCGAGTGTTCATGCCTCTCGCCCTCCTGATTGCGTCCAAACGTCACAGAACACTTTCTGCCAAGTTCCGGACACGCGCGGCTGGAATCTGCTGCCACGCCTCTTGTAGAGCATTCCAGAGCTCAGCTGCAGTTCCCGGTTTGCGACGGTTGGCAACAGTTTTGAGTTCATGCCAAAAGTTCTCGATTGGATTCGCATCAGGCGAGTTTGGCAGCCAGTCCAACAGTGTGACATCATGCTGGCGTAGCCATTGTCTTGTTGACCGAGACGTGTGGATTGGCGCGTTGTCCTGCTGGAAGACAAAGTCGTCTCCTATCAGTGCCGCTGCGTCTGTAAGCATGTGCTCTTCCAGAACCTGTTGGTACGCCAAGCTGTCCAAACAACCTTCCAGTTTCACCAGAGACCCCACACCATGCCAACACATTGATCCCCACATCATCACGCTAGCTGCGTGCTGGACCGTACAATCACAACATTCTGGGAGAAATTCCTCACCTTTGCGACGCCAAACATACAGAGCACCATCGTTTCCTATGCTGACTTTTGACTCATCTGTAAAAAGAACAGATTTCCAGTCATCCAAAGTCCATTGTGTGTGAGCGGTTGCCCATCCCAGTCGCAAACGCCGATGGTTTTCTGTTAGCAGTGGGTTTTTTCTAGGCCTCCGAGCGTTTACTCCTGTCTCACTGAGACGACGATGGACTGTTCTACTTGACACCTGCTTGCCGGTTTCATCAGCTAGCTGATACGAGAGCAGTCGTGATGGTGCTCTGCGGTTCTGCAGTGCCATTCTCTTCAGTCGATGATCTTCCCGGATTGTCGTTGCCTTCCCACGTCCAGATCGTTTTTCATAATCGCTGCTGCCATGGGAAAGCTGTTGCAGGCACTGATGAACCGAATTCCTGGAGTGGCAGACAAAAGCTGCGATCTGACGCACAGAATGGCCAACTGAGTGAAGGGCTTCAATTTTTCCTTGCATTTTCGGACTCAACTGTTTGCCTCAAGGCATCACTGCAACTCGTGAAATATCGCACGGAACAAGACTCTGCAACTGTGTGCAGATGAACGTTCAGGCTAACTTATCGCCTAAGTTTGGCGGTCTCAAGGGCAGCGGTTTTAGTACAGCTGACATTTTGGCGGCAGCAGTTTGAGATTTTGCTACGTAAAACGTGGACCGGAAGTGGCATGTCAATGTTCTTTTGTTGCTATAACTTTTTTAGTTTTTGTCTTAGCAGGATTTTTTTGTAAGTAATTAGTGTCGCATGATTTTTGAATACGTTGAAGTTTGTTTATTGATTAAAATGGCAAAACAATTCAAATTGTGATGACATGCGCGAAATCAATGCGCAAAAACAGATGATTCGCCTTTTTTCATAATGTTGCTATGAGGACCCACAAAATTGCTTTCACTCTCTACTACAGAGCATTCTTAGATTGTATGCCAAGAATGAGCATCCAAGAGCGATGAACGTGTACAAAGACAAGAAAAGTAGGAATGGCCGTCTTCCTTCTTCAAAGCAAACTAGATGCGCAGTAGGTAGTAAGTAAAGCTGCAGTCTTGAATGCAAGCTATGTTACATACTAACAATGGCGCAATCCATGAAAAAAGAAATTCGAAAAACATTTGGTTTTGCTAGAGAAAAATTCAGTGCCACAGCTAGACTAGACACAAAAATGCCAGGTGTCCCTATAATTTTGTCCAAGTCTGTAAGGATTGTGAGACATATGGTGGCGAGTTGTGATTTATTGACTAAAAGAAACTGGAACCCCAAACTTATCACGCAAGTATCGACTGTGTCAATACAACCATGGAGCCTCAAAAGGGGACCCTTCTTACATTAGTTCATAGATTATGTCTCACTGCATTTTGGGTGCTTTAGGAGCTCACCGTAAGGTTAAACCTAAAGTATTTACTTCCAAACAAGGACACAGAGTAACTCACACGGGGAATCGTCTGAACAACTCGTGGTCCATTCTCTGCATGTGGCTGGCTGGACCGTTAGCATCCTGCAGGAAGATACTAGGCCTTGTGTCTTTTCTTTCAGCAAGTTTTAGTATTTGGTGAGAGTTCCACTTTAACTTCCAGTTACACGCTTTCATGTATACAAATCTGTGCCAAATTTGTGACTCCGAGCCCCAAACTTGAGTCAATAGTCTCATCATCCAGTGAGACCCACACAAACAATTGAAATGAGATCAACTAATGGATTCCAAATTATTGAATATTATGATGAGATCATCAGCTATAGAATCGTGAGCCATGTGTGAGCCAATGTGTGATCGGCTAATAAACACTTTAGCTATCTATGTGTCTATCAGCAGCTTGTCAAACCTCCACACTTGTTATTTCATGTCCAAGACTAGCAACATCCAGTAACACTAACTCCCTCTCAGCATGACCAAATCAAGCCCTGACCACAACAAGTAAGTCACCACTAGACACCCTAGAAGCCACTGAATTGCTTTAAGGAGAACTCCCACGATTTTCAAGTTGGGGTCAGATACAAGTCCCTTCCATAAACCGACAATTCGAAGGGACATAGGTTTTGTGCGCGACAGCTTCACGGCAGGAGAAACGCCGAAAGAAAGGGGCGTGTCGGGTAAGCGAGGTACATGACGTCATTGGCGCAAAGCCACACACGCATGCCATTGGGTTAGATGCAGTTGCGGACAAATTCGAACGCATACGCTTTGTTCTTTTCTGTCTGGTGTTCGACCTTACAGTTTCGAGCCAGAGTACAAACCTACTCAGCGTGAAATCAACGCAGTTGAATACATTGACGGCCATGACAGCAGACAGATCACCAGTGAAGATCTGTCTGATGAGAACGAAAATCGAGTTAGGAACACTGCTTGGTGCAGCTGCAACAGGTGTTCTGTAATGCCTAGCGTAGCTGAGTTCTTGTGCTGCCAGGAAGTGGACGAACTAGAGTATAGGGTGGAAGCCTCAGGATCTGATCTGTAATTATTACACAGTATGAGAACTTCCTTGCTGTGTGTCTCAATGAAGACGTTCTTCGAACAGCTGTAGTCTTAATGACCGATTGGCGACAAGATCCCATCAGAGAGCCACTAACTTCCAGGCGAGTAGCACCTAGACGAACTTGGACAGGCTTGCCTATGTAAAATTTTCACGCAGGCTGCTGCGACTAACTGTGTACAGGTAATTTACTTGCTGAGTGCACGAGAGGCTGGGCAAGGGTATCAGGTGTGTCACTCCAGCATGCGTTGTAGGACTCAAAGTGATCTGAACAAACGCGGCTGTTTTTTGAGCTAGGCGGATCCACCAGACGTAACTTTGCTAGCCATGATTCTAGCAAATCTGGCTTCTTAAGAGGAAGCCTGAAGAAGCTGACACCTCTGGCGATGTCGCTGCTGTTGTGGCTACAGCCAAAAGCAATGCAGTGGACCATTTCACGTCGAATAAGCCAGGTAGATAGCACGCCTTATGCACGACACGTGGAGGTCATGCACCAACTGCGTCATCAACCACGCCTACACTAACACTCCCTCTTTTTGCGGTGCTTTTCCTACGTTACAGAAGCAATGCAAGGAACTCAAAGTTTTCGAGTGCAGTCAAGATAAAAAAATCTTGTATCTGACCCCAACTTGAAAATCGTGAGAGTTTTCCTTTAATAATCCCTACAAAAACATTAATATTTACTATAACAACAAGACCTGGGGTAGTAGGTAGGTGACTGCCTCCTTGCAATGCAACATCTATTTGTGACAATCTCGCTAAACGACAGGTTCAATGCACGACCAACCTGATCAAACTAGAAAGAGTTGACCATATAGAATGCTACAATCCCACAATACAAACACACTCCCACACACTTAGTGTAGTAACCATCTACTCAGGTCTGCCAGCAGCTAGCGCATCATTTATGAAAAGAAATTCGTCGCCTTTAGCTTGCATATTGATGTTACCAAACGGAGTCTCTGCTATGTGTGTACACACACATTATTCATCAGTAAAATGGTGCTCCCACCACTAGTCAAAACAGAGAATGAATATGTGATGTTATCTCACTATAGTTTGTGTTCCTGCTCTGTTTCGCTATAAATGCTTGTTCAAAAATGTAACGTACACAATGTAGGGGTGACTACGCCCCTAAATCAAACCACAGTAATCAAACAAACTACACAAAACAACTCGCTTTACATATTACCTTACATAGAAAACACGTCATTATGGACGTACGGGACTACAGTAGAACACCGCCTTATGACCAGCCCAAAACTAGGACCACCCCGGAAACGCAACCACTTTCCTCCAGTCCGAAGCTTTTCAAGGATCTCTGTATACATTGTGTTCTCCAAAATACGACCACCTCAGAAATTCAGAATTGCAACCAACTTTTACAGTCCCTCCAACCATTCTTAGCCGTCGCAATTGCAGTCAAGCACATGCGCACTCCATCCATATTCCTGGATAAAGCGTGAGAAAATGGCAGCATCAAGCTCTGCAAAACCTGTGAAAGAGAAAAGGAGTGTCGCTTGAAGAGAAACGGAGACTAGTCGATGAGAGTGACAGAAAATGTCAGCGGCAACTCGCTACAAAGCTTGGCATCGAAAAGACATGACGAAAGGAAAGACCCAGTTTTGCATGTGACTTCTATATGGTAGAACTCCGTCTTACTCTAGTCATTTCTAGTGTTACAGACATTCCATAGAAGCTTGTTAATTAATGGGTAGGGTTAAGGTTAGGGTTGACAAATGGACAGACAAACAGACAAACAAATGAACAGACAAACAGACAGATTGATAGACAAACAGAAAGACAAATGGACAGACCAACAGACAGACAAACAAACAGACAAATGGACAGACCAGCAAACAGATTGATAGACAAATGAACAGACAAACAGACAGACAAATGGACAGACCAACAGACACACAAATGGACAGACCAACACACAGAAAAATAGACAGACAAATAGACAGACAAACAGACAGACAAACAGACAGACAAACAGACAGACAAAGGGACAGACCCACAGACAGACAACTGGATGTCCCATGTGGTAAAAGGCGTGTGTTACAAGCAATATCCGGGTTCTAGTAATGTGTGCGTGGCCTATACACCCCCACGCAGATTCAGAACAGAGACCACCTCATAAATAAGACCAACAAACCATAGTCCTGAAGGTGGTCATAACTCCGGAGTTCTACTGTACTGTAGACACGTGGTATACATAACACATTCTGACCTTCAGTATGAGTGGTCCGTATCGTTTGTGTTCTATTCGAAATACCAGAGAACACGCGCCCTCTCTCGTCCCGTCCTTCGGCCGATTGAGCGGCTCGTCCTCTCTCAACCAATAGTCGACGTTGTAAATCCACTCCAGCCCCTCAACACACAACTTGTCTCCCTTCACGGCTGGCATGTACCCCATCCCACACTGCGACATGTCCGGATTGCTCACATAGTTAATACCCGTACACTCCGATATGTCAGTTAATATCAACCGGATCAGTCTTTCTTCTAACCGAGGCGGAAGCGAACCGTCGGCATGAATCACAGCGGATGCGACCGCACTCAGCCGCTCCCCGTTAATATTAATACACGAAGCTGACGTCGGTCTACACCGTTGAAGCGTCTCGGTACGTTCAGACGCATCAGGTGGTTCGGATGCATCGGTTGGTGTTTCCTGACGAGCAACGGTTTCTCGAAGAGCAGCAGCTTCTCGTACCAAATCATTGCATCTTGTCATCAGCGCCTCATTCTCTTCCCTCGCTTTCATTAGCTCGTCCATTAGCGCCTTGTTTTTGTCCTCCAGTTTGTCAATGTCCGACATTCTTTCCGTTTGAGCTACAATCACCTCGTTCAGCATCATGTTCTTGTACTCCAACTGCTCGTGCTCATGCACTGACTGCTGCCGTCCAACGT
>NC_085101.1:5789159-5799159 GCF_963422355.1 Corticium candelabrum | reverse complement strand
GACCAAGTATGGTTTAGAAAATGTGTATTTTTGTTAGGCTATAAAATCTTTGTTTAATTATTGGAGTAGGCTGTGCTAATTATTGGAGTAGGCTGTGCTTTCGCACTCCTAAAAACTTACCAAACTAGAATTTTAAAAAACTTTTTCCCTGAAAAAAGAAATAGATGTAGGGATTGTATAAAAAGTAATAGAAACAAGATCTATAGATAATATGAACCAAAGCCAGACATCATTAGTGAATCCTTCCAACCACATTCCCTACATTTTACTTTTATTGGGTTGGAAGGATTCACTAATGATGTCTGGCTTTGGTTCATATTATCTATAGATCTTGTTTCTATTACTTTTTATACAATCCCTACATCTATTTCTTTTTTCAGGGAAAAAGTTTTTAAAATTATATATATATATATATTAAAAAATAAACTATTAATAATATTAATTAAAGTATTACTAACTAACCTATTGCAACACTTTGTAACAACAAGTAGTTTCCATAAAATAAACAGTAGAAAAGTTATAGTTATACCAATGGTATGAAAATACACCTACAAGTGCTAATTAATACATTAGCAACAATAGCAAGCCACTAATGTATCCGCCAGACCCGCACTGAAACCAAAAAAAGTCCAACACCCTCACCTCTTCTCAGATACAGAAAGCATATCAGCGGCGCCCTGAAAGCGGGCAACATAAACATTATGCTGTACTCTACCTCGCATACTCATGATATCATTGCGTCACGCTTATGACATTATGACGTCATGTGAGCGGCCTCACCTGCCAACTCTGGCTGCCTTCCCTCTCGTTCATGCAACTTGCAAAAACCTCTTCAAGTCGTGCTGCGCATCTTGCCTCACACGTGCGAGCTGCTAGAGATGTCAGACTCTCCACGCAGCGGAGGAAATTGCCAGAACTGCAGGCATCTAGTGTTACCGGAAGTAAACTGGATGCGACGTTTCCACACGATGCTCTCAATCCGTTTAGAGACGTCTCGCAAGAAGAAGACTGGTGATGAGTTAGAGTAAGAAAAACAACTGCCGCGCACAGTAAGCTCATTCTTTACGGATATAACGCATCACGTGATTTTTGCAACAATTTTGCCTCGCGTCTGTTTGCTCTTACAAATTCTTTTTGGGGTTCACTTCACACACACATCCCGGATATATAGCCCGGATAAGTTTAACTTGCACGTGCACGGTAGACCATTCTCACGTGCACAAATGGCTGTAGTTCGAAATGTGAGGTGTTATGCTGACAGATCGTGGGAATTGCGCTTTCTCTGCGATCAGTTACCACACTGAGTAAGCAACAGTGGCTAGTGAAAGGAGAGCCCCAATATGGGGAATGTTGGTTGCTACAAACTGTTAACAGACAAAACCGGCAAATCCCAAGCAATTACATCAGCATCTAACATTAATCTACTTTGTATCATGCGAGCATTAAATTTCCACAAATTAACAGACAGTTGTTGCATTATATTATATATATGAATAATGTGTGATACCCACGTAGGTGGGTTTATATAAAAATATATCTATTTCTAACTATTGCATCATATGTACTAGTAACTATTTCTAATATATGTACTAGTAACTATTTCTAATATATGTACTAATAACTTTCTAATATATGTACTAATAACTTTCTAATATATGTACTAGTAACTATTTCTAATATATGTACTAGTAACTATTTCTAATATATGTACTAGTAACTATTTCTAATATATGTACTAATAACTTTCTAATATATGTACTAATAACTTTCTAATATATGTACTAGTAACTATTTCTAATATATGTACTAGTAACTATTGCAGAAGAACCCGTTTTTAATTAATCATGTACTCTGCTGTTACTGCAATTAATTTGTTTGCATAAGAAATGTATGGCAAACAGGTAGGATCACAGGAAGCTGTTGATCTGCGCCATGGACAGTCTGTTGCCACAGAACACAGTTTTTCATTAGCCTAAAATAGAAGCAATCCATGATCCATATTAACATAGAACAGGAATAACTTGTTCTGAACATTCATTCTGAAAACTCTAACTACAATCTGTTCCTCTCTATAGATCAAGGAATATGAACAATCCAGGACATTTGTTGTTGTGAATTCAGTTGATATGTAGTGGTGAGCTAATATTTAGTGGTGGAAGTCTTGATTGATGTCTACAGTCACTGTTATTAATTAAATTTATATAGTAAATGTCGATTGATTATTGCAGTTAATATTTATTGATTTAATACATTTCATATTTTCTTTGATTAATTAACAGTCAATATTGTAAATAAAGTCAACGTAACTTCTTTATTCTGGTTGTTGCAGATTCTAGGTGAGTAACCTGGATAACTTCCATTGTTTCACCTGCCAGAAGACGAATTACATGTGTGGTTTAGGCATAAGTCGCCTATGTTTCGATTAATTAACATTTTCTGGATCTCGATAAGGTACTTGCATGCAATGTCTCAGTTGTATGTACTGCACTTGTAAGTCAAAGAAGGTTTGAATTTTTAGTTCATCTTTCGAGATTCTCCACAGAGTTACACAGAAAGCGCCTTTTCTTCAGGGAGCTGCTGTGACCAGTTTTCTGAAGAAATGAGTGCAACTAAGTTTGTATAGCTGCATTGCATTTTGACTCGTAGTGCTTTTAGCTATTGTACTTTGTACATTTGATAGATTATTTGCAGGATCTTTTGGGAGACCAGCCATGCTGAAAGAGATTTTTGAATAGATTTGCATACATGATGGTGTATCTATTTATATCTATAATGCTCACTTGAACAATCTGCCGTTCATTGTGTCCCTGGCTGTTAGCTTGGGAGTTGCTCTCAGATAGGGCTCCATATATGAGGGCTAGCTGTTACAGTAATTCTGGTTTCAAAACTTTATAAATACAAAGGGCGGTGTTTCTTTACTATGATGAGATGGAGCAGTTGATGATGCGTATTCACAGTATCTTATACCATGCTCAAATTGACCACAAATAGAACTACGTATATACAAGCACAAAACATTATCATGTTACTTTGAGTCTTTCTTCAACATCTAGAGCGTACACTGTTATATCCAACTGGTAATGACTATAACTGGTTAAGATTGAGTTATGCGTATACAGCATTGTAAACCGGTAAACAAACGTCATAAATCTGGTAAGAAATGTCACAGCAGTCGCTAGATTTTGCTAGAGAGTACTTTGACATGTCATTCCCCGATCCACCTTCCGATATTCTTCACACATCCTATACACACAATGAAAATATTAAGCATCTCATTCTTCAGGTAAATTCTTGAATCTCTTTCTACGCATTGTAGTGTTCTGTCTAAGTGACTAGATGATTTTAGTTCGCATTTCATGTCCCATTTAATTATGAGATTGTACATTACATGAACTAGTTACTTGTAATCACATGTACCACACATCCTTGCTAAGTACCTATAGCTAAAGCATGCTTCTTTTAAAGTGTGCCTACACTATCTTGTTTAGACAGTGTAGATATTAACCAATATGCATGAGAATTTGTTCCTGTCCAGAATACCACAAATTATATTAGCTCACCACTACTCGTGTTAACTGAATTCACAACTACAAATGTCGATTAGTAATACTCTGCCACCTAACTGCAGTAAAGTAATAAAAATACTTTGAGTTGAACAAGTTTGTTCTTTAATTTAATGTCCATACTCCTGTCTAAGTGGTGTCCTCCCACAGGTTACTCAAGAAGACAAGTGTTTCAACAAGGTCTGTCACATTCCTGACACTTTGAATCTTGAACTCTTGACTTGAGCAAGACACAGCAATTTCAACAAATTCTGTCAGACAAGCAAGCCTCTGCTGTGGCATTTGGTGACGTGACTACAGTAGCTACCAAATATCTAGACTGGCATGTGACAGATGGTTACCTGATACACTGCTTGAAGGTATGGCATCGCTTCTCGATTGCTCATCACAAGATTGTCTTTGCCTTGTGCTATCCAAAGTTTGCTAATTCATGTTGAACACATCCATAGCATTAGCTCTGAACAACAGAAAGAAGATTAGACTTATATTCCTGATTGTCAACGTACAAATTGATGCCATAACTGGATCTTCTGTTGCATCAAATACATTGATGAGTGGGAATCATTGGACAGTGGTTGCTTTAGATTTGAATTCAAAAGCTTCCTTCTATGGTGACCCATTGGGATACCCAGTTCCTACCAACTTGTTGGTAGAACTAATACAAACACTGGACTATGTAAGCACTGCCTTAGGTGAAAGAGTGGATATTCATGATTTGATTCCTATGCATAGGCCGACATTTGAAAAGATGAAAAACACGCATGATCAAGGCATTGCAAAAATTTCCCAATACAAACATGTTCTTCTCTTTGTGGGGTTATTATTGCCTTTGTTTTTGTTGCAGTTGCAGCATTTTCTCCAGAGAATCTGTGGGGACACATCTGTTCACCACAGCTGTCCCTCTATGTGACAAAGCAAAACTCAAACTTTACCTTCAACCAGGGTTCTCCCCAGGATTTCAGGAAAGCGTAGCGCTAGCCCCTCCCTAAGACCATGCCCATCCAATAACGTCACGACAAAGTCCCAATTGCAATACTGATCTATTATCAATATATTAGACTTGCTGCTGAAAATCGTCTATACTAGTTGTTGTTTACAGGTTGTCAGCTATCAGTAACCCATTAGTTGGAAAAGTATAATTTAGCATGTACAGCTGTTGAAGTCAAGATATTGCTTTGACTTGCAACCATGCATTGACAAACCTGTTAACTAGTCTACTAAGTCTTGCTAGATACACACTGTGACACAATTGAATGCATAAACACAATGACATACTATTTATTCGTAATCATTGCTTCAAACAGTGACTGAGTATATACCCTAAGGTTGCTGCTACGTTAGAGAGTAATAAGCAAAACTGTGTTCAATCTTACAAGCTGTCCACTATATAAAGAAATTATGCTGACTCTGTTACAATATTGTAATGCATCTGTTCCTCTTGGAAGCCCACTCCAGACATGCAGCGTTAAAGTCAAAGTCTTCTAAACAGGGACCTTCAATAGAGATAAACAGCAGCTGCACTGCAATTTTGTTGCTCAGACGGGGTTTCTCGGAGGTGTCTTTATTCTATTCAGTTCAGAAAAGCCCTCTCACAGTCAGCAGTGGAAGCAGGGATTAGCTGGGCAATGGCTGCAAGGTTACAAATGTTTGGAAACACTAAGGAAAGGTTCTCTTTCTTCACAATTGTAGCCATCATGTCTTGTTCTGTATGGCAAAGAATTTGCACTTTGAAGTGGCACAGCCAGACTGGAACTATTTTTGCAAAGTGGTCAATCAGCGGTCCTATTCAGTATTGGCTTTCTTCAAGCTGCCTACTTAGTAAGCAGGTCCTAAACATGCAAATTACATCATTAAGATTACGTTTCCTTCACATTCACTTGCTATCCTGTATTTGGAGCATATCTAGACAATCTCAAATCACTGATCTCTGAGAGTGAAGTAGAAATTCAAGCGTAGCGCAACGCTACACTCAAACGCCCTGGGGAGAACCCTGCTTCAACCAAGCTCTTATACTCACTACCTGATCAAATTAAAATTTCAAATATCCTAGATAAGTCCATATTAGCTGATGAAAACTTGTAGTCTCAGCAAATCCAAAGCCACCATCTCAAGCAACCTGAATGCCGGAAGCTTTGCTTAAGTCTGAGTAAAAGTTTCAAGACCAAAGTTTCAGGACAGAATGTAACTCTTCAGCAGCTTCACCATGCAAAGCAACTACTGATTGGCCCTCCTGCTATATGCCTGACAAAGCAAACAAAGTTGGTAGAAAAATTCACTCTCGCTAAGGCCGTTTCAGCTGGCAAGAGGAATCCTTTCTTTTCTAGTGTAACTTGGTGCACTTCTAATGAGAGTCATTCACAGAGTACAGAAGCTGACAATGCCAGTGAAACCTCCATGCCTGTAGTAGAACAACAGTCAGTTTATGTGAAGAGATGCACTTTAAGAACAGACACACTTCAACAATTTCAAACTACCAGTGAAGCCAATCTAGAGCACCCACTTGATGCCAAACAAGAATGCAAATCTGATTCAGGCCTCCCTACCAGTATTATACCCTTGCTCCCTTAGCGGTACAACTATTTTGTTGACTCATATTGTCAGCATGAATTGGAAAGTTTCCTAGGAGCTGGAACAAGCACCTTTACTCTAGAAGCATGGACAAGTGCCAATTGTGAAACTGCAGCTGTCCAGTGGATTACACATTTTGAAGAGGTTTCAAAAACCACCTATCAAATCACTACAGGTTTCAAAGCAAAAGGATGGCGGCTCCTTTTTAAAACTGTTTGTCATTGTCATCATTACAGGAAACAGAAAACTCTGTCACAAATGCCCACAGAAAGGAAGTGCAAACTAAAGAAAACCACCATACATTGTTCCACACAAGACAAAATGTCAATGTGTCCTAGCACTTTAATAGTTAGGGTATACCCACCTGAGGCATCTAGAATCTCAGACCACCCTGAATATCTTGCCTTAACAATCACATACCACCCAATCCACAGTGGCCATGCGCTCAGCTTTAGGCCAGTCACAGAAGCTGTGAAAAAAGCGAAAATTAGTCTCTTTGAGTCTGGCAGCTCTGCTGCCTCTGCAAAACATGAATACTTGACCCAACTCCAACTGAAAAGTGATCCATGAGTAGTTGAGAGCACTCTTGCAGACAGAGCCATAACCCCAAATGTAGGAGACATTCAACGCCTCTTTAGAAAATGGCGATCAGACAACATTGGACCAGAAAATGGAGACGCTGTGTTTGAGCGACTGCTCGAGGAAGTACAACGATACAACAAGGAACATGAAAAAGAGGGTGGGCGAGTATTTCTTCAACCTTATGAAGCAGCAGCTGCAATGAGCATGGATGAACATAAACCGAAAACCAGAAAGACTGATGCCATGCCCTTCCTTTTAGCTCTAGTCACTCCTCTCATGGCCAGAGTCCATGAAATGGTCACACAAAGTGCAAAGCTAGTCTTTTGTGACTCAACAGCCAGTCTTGATAACTCGAACACAGCTGTGTTCATACTTAGCTGCAGCACATCAGTAGGAGCTCTACCACTTGCTGCAGTTATGACATCCAGTGAAGATGCTGTTACCTTGTCAGCAGGGTTTACAGCACTAAAACACATACTGCCCAAGTGTGCATTTTTTTGGAAGAGGCCCAAATCTTGGACCACTAGCATTACTGACAGATGAATGTGCACGCGAACGGATTGCTCTAAAGAGTACATGGCCTCAAGCAAAATTACACCTACGTGTCTTTCATTTTTTACAAACTATATGAAGATGGCTTGGAGCTCAAATTCTGGTATCTGTGGTACAGACAGAATTACCTGTATGGCACTAACAAAACAACTTGTTTATGCCCCAAGTGAGCAAGTATTGACTGAAATTAAACGTGAAGTAGACGAAAGCCCTTTTCAGACATTCAAAAAGAGACTAGGTGATTACTGGCAACAGAGGAAAGAATGGGCTGTGTGTTTCCAAAAGAACTTTCCCACACGAGGAAACTATACTAACCATTATTCAGAGGCTAGCATACGCATCAGAAAAGACAGCCTTTTCCAAAGGAATAAAGCTTGGAATGTGGTACAAACGTTCAATCTTCCCACACAGACTCGCGAACTGTATTACCAGCGACGTTTAATATCTGTTGCCACAAACAGATTAGATCATTTTGTCTCTACAAGATTTACTGTGACAGGAGTAAAAGCGTACACCATTCCATCTGACGACATTGTCGCATCAGATGACCCAGACGTTTACACTGTTGTGAGTCAGTCAGATAAGAATACAATGTGGTAGTAGACTTACAACTGGGTGAGTGCACCTGTCTCATCGGAATGCAAAGTCAACCTTGCAAACACCAATTTGCAGCAGCAATGAAATATCGCAATAGCAGTGTCAATACTATCCCAACGCATTCACCTCAAGGCCGTCAGCTTTTTGCAGCAGTGGCATTAGCACTGCCAGCCCATTTCCTTTTACAGTAGTGTCCACCAAAAAGCTGAAGAAGAACATCTAAAGTCTCTTTCCATCAGTATGAATTGGTCTGATGAAGATATCAAACGTTCCTTTGAAAAAATTGCTCCTTGTTCCTGTGAAACAACTGAAGTGGCAACTGCAAGCTGACAACAACATTGATTTTAGCAATACATTTCAAAGAGATCAAGCACAACCAATTAACAGAGGAAGCTATGAAAAGTCAAGGGACGTCATTGAAAGAGTAAAACAGGTCACTAAAGATATCAAGGACGAACTGCATGAAAGTCATGTCACAGACAGCTTCATAGCTGCAGTAGAAAGGTTTTTTTCCAATTATTAAAACTACAAGGCAAAGGAATCCACTCACCTGGTACACAGCAGCGACTGCTTTCTGCTCTAGACATGTTTGGTAAAGAGGTGGGAGTCAGAAAACAAAAGAAAAAGATTCGAGTGCAACCAACTGCTGTAGCTAGACAACACTTCAAGTCCTTTTCTACTCGTCCAGCATCAGCAGGACGTCCAAGTTTGTTCATGAAAGCCAAAACTACAACCAACATATTCAACAGAAACATTATCCCCAAACGAATCCACCAGAGAGCAAGGAGAAACCACAATCTGACAATAAGTTTGAAAACAAATACCCCTAATGCCATCTAAAGTGTACAAGGATACAAGATTTTTTGAGTTGAGGAAACTGTTTATGTTAATATTCCTTGATATAAAGAGAGAAACAGATTGTAATTACAGTGTTCAGAATGAGTGTTTAGAACAAGTCATTTCAGTTTTATGTCCAGCAAACTGTGCACCCACTAGGGAAATAGGCATCTCCATTGTGTGTGTTTTAATTTTATTGTTAAAATGGATCATGGATTGATTCTATGTATTTTAGGCTAATGAAAAACTGTGTTCTGTGGCATCAGACTGTCCGGATCAACAACTTCCTGTAATCCTGCCTGTTTGCCATACATTTCTTATGCAAACAAATTAATTGTAGTAACATCAGAGTACATGATTAATAAACAGGTTCTTCTGCAATAGTTACTAGTATATACAGTAGTGGACAAAAGTATTTGCCGAGTAGTTTTTGTTGTTGATTTTTCATCATATTCTGGACTACAGAATGGAAATAAGTGCTGATATGAGCATAAATTGATAAGTTAGTTTGTTTTCAAAGGTTGTAATATTGTTTGCATTGAATATGCTTTGATAAGTTGTAATGTAAACTTAATTAATCTGTTTTACCTAGGTTGTAACAATAATCTTAATCAAATTGCAACAACCAACTGATTTAGACTCAATTCTGTACCAATTAGTCTTGATTTTCCTATTGCATGACAAACATTGACCAAGAAGTCACTTTATTAATATTTTGTGCTTCCACCCAAACACAAACATCCTGAAAACCCTTGAAATTTCTTGCCTGGCAAATACTTTGTCCACTACCGTATATACACTTATAAATTCTAAATTACTATTTATTAAATCACATTTAAAGTTCAAAAATACTACCATAAATACATAAATTGTGCTTTAATGTTACTAAATACCGTATTCTAATAAATTAATAATTAGTTAATTAACTAATATCAATTAACTAGCAAAATGTACAAACCTCTGCCGTCTTGTATGATAGTTGCATCACGAAAAGCTTTTCTGGAGTCAAATGTTTCTCTAGAAAGTCGATTTCTGCCAAAAAACGGTTTGTAGCAACTAACATTCCCCATATTGGGGCTTTAAATAATATTTTATTTGTTTATTATTTACTATTTATTTATTATTTATTATTTATTTTTTATATATTATGTGTCGTGCTATTTTTATTTATTTACTTATTAGCTTTAAATAATATTTTATTTATTTATTATTTACTTTTTATTTATTTATTATTTATTTATTATTTATTATTTATTTATTTTTTATTTATTTATGTGTCGTGCTCAACCAGATCAGTCTGG
>NC_085101.1:5779159-5781659 GCF_963422355.1 Corticium candelabrum | reverse complement strand
CTGTGGGAAAGAATTAGACTCAGATGGATACCACCTAATAACATGTAAGACTGGCGGCGGCCCGGTAATC
Organism: Corticium candelabrum; assembly: GCF_963422355.1. Taxonomy (NCBI): domain Eukaryota; kingdom Metazoa; phylum Porifera; class Homoscleromorpha; order Homosclerophorida; family Plakinidae; genus Corticium; species Corticium candelabrum. The sequence goes on along the minus strand of NC_085101.1, from coordinate 5,781,589 downwards.
AGCCATAACAACATGGTTTCAGCATGGTCAGACTGTTTGAGTCAACTGCAATTACATCATGTAAAGAACCCAAAGGAAGGTATGTCAATTCTGAAGACAGATCAGGCATAGTCATTTTTGATTCGGCATCGGGGGTGGATCTTGAATTGGATATTGCTCTAGCACATCCCTGGAGTAATGAAATAGAAGGTTTATCAGCTACAACTCAGAGAGCAGCGGCAACCAGAAGAGAAAATCTGAAGATCAAAAGTACAACCAGGAGCTCTTGCCTGGAGGTTTTCGACCAACAGTTGTGCCTACAGTTTTGGAACATTTTGGCTGTTGGGGAGAGAAAGCTGAAGACTATTTGAAGAAACTGTCACAGCTATCAAGAGACGAAGACGGAAAGCCAAATGCATCAACCTTCAAGACATACTGGAGATCTGTGTTTTCTGTGTGTCTACAACGATCAAATGCTAGAGTGATTGACAGAAAAATAAAAAAGATTGTTTCAAGAGACAGCAACATAAACATAAATAGTTGTAGGTAGAACCAAGCCCTATTGGCTTGGGTAGTATTTAGTTGCTTTGCTTAGATGGTGTATAATAGTTCAATGTTTGAAAATATATGTATTGACAGACAGACAGACAGACAGACAGACAGACAGACAGACAGACAGACAGACAGGAAGACATCTGCAGGTCATCAGAAGCAGGTCATGATAATTTGTGAAAGCTACTGGCAGCATATTCCACCCACTGGTCGTCGAGACTTTTGGATTGTGGACTACCCATAGTTTGCTAGAAGACTTGCCTTTCAAGGAAATATATCAATGAGCAAGGCTACTACTAACTCTGTGTGTGTTTGTGTGTGTGTGTGTGTGTGTGTGTGTGTGTGTGTGTGTGTGTGTGTGTGTGTGTGTGTGTGTGTGTGTGTGTGTGTGTGTGCATACAATGATAAATTAATTTACTAACAACTAATCTAATCTGAGAACGAGATGATGGGCTAGTTATGGCTATAGTTGATTTACACATAGATTAGCATTGGATTGTAGAGAGAGTGCTTTATTAGCCTTCTACCTTGTTCTGTAAGTTTTGATTACATAAATATATATATATATATATATATATATATATATATATATATATATATATATATATATATATATATATGCACGTGACTTCATTTCGGACAGCGCAATATCCAGGAGTGCTATACAATTCATCTAACTGCACGTGACTTTATTTCATTCAACGAGACAGCGCCATATCCGGGAGTGCTATATAATTGCAAGTGTATATATACGCCACATTTTTATTCACTGCAATCATTCATGGCCAACATCGCCTATGATACCATCAAACGCGTTTTTAGATACCTTCTGCTATAATCTCTACCTATAAATGCGACCTGTCTCTCCTCTACTTCTGTGTTGTATTGGCTCTGTGACAAACATGTGTGTCAACTGTGGCGCTATTAAGTGGAAAGGAGAAGCACCTGGCATGTGTTCTCCCCCCTTCCCCCCTCGGGCGAAGCCGGGCTAACTAACCTATTGCAACACTTTGTAACAACAAGTAGTTTCCATAAAACAAACAGTAGAAAAGTTAGTTATACCAATGGTATGAAAATACACCTACAAGTGCTAATTAATACATTAGCGACAATAGCAACATGTAGCCACTAATGTCATAGGCGCAGGAAGTTTAGTGAGATTGGGGGGGGACCAAGAGTACAACCAGGTACTGCATTTTAGATATTGTTATATTAGTTGTAAATATTACGTGGGCCATGGCCCCCTCGGGCTCCCCCGGTTCCTACGCCTATGAATGTATCCGCCAGACCGGCACTGAAACCAAAAAAAAGTCCAACACCCTCACGTCTTCTCAGATACAGAAAGCATATCAGTGGCGCCCTGAAAGCGGGCAACATAAACATTATACTGCACTCTGAAAGCGAGCAACATAAACATTATGCTGCACTCTGAAAGCGGGCGACATAAACATTATGCTGCACTCTACCTCGCATACTCATCATTGCGTCACGCTTATGACATTATGACGTCATGTGAGCGGCCTCACCTGCCAACTCTGGCTGCCTTCCCTCTCGTTCATGCAACTTGCAAAAACCTCTTCAAGTCGTGCTGCGCATCTTGCCTCACACGTGCGAGCTGCTAGAGATGTCAGACTCTCCACACAGCGGAGGAAATTGCCAGAACTGCAGGCATCTAGTGTTACCGGAAGTAAACTGGATGCGACGTTTCCACACGATGCTCTCAATCCGTTTAGAGACGTCTCGCAAGAAGAAGACTGGTGATAAGTTAGAGTAAGAAAAACAACTGCCGCGCACAGTAAGCTCATTCTTTACGGATATAACACATCACGTGATTTTGCAACAATTTTGCCTCGCGTGCCAGACCTGCACGCGTTAAGTTTGGTCGACTGCGTCTGCGCG
>NC_085101.1:5761659-5766659 GCF_963422355.1 Corticium candelabrum | reverse complement strand
TCGGAAGAGGACAACAGCCATAATCACCAGTTCCAAGACTACAACAAGTGTTACCATCCTCACAAGTACCACCATCTGGGCATGTCACTACTGTCACAGAAACGTCACTAGATTTGATATCAATAAATTTTATGCCAGACTCCAGGCATGTGTTACTAGTTGTATCACAGGTTGTTCCATTGGGACAGCAATGCAAGTGATCAGAACAACAGACTGCATTTGGAAGAGGACAGCAGCCATAATCACCAGTTCCAAGACTACAACAAGTGTTACCATCCTCACAAGTATCACCATCTGGGCATGTCACGACTGTCACTGAAACGTCACTAGATTTGATATCAATAAATTTTATGCCAGACTCCAGGCATGTGTTACTAGTTGTATCACAGGTTGTTCCACTGGGACAGCAATGTAAGTGATCAGAACAACAGACTGCATTCGGAAGAGGACAACAGCCATAATCACCAGTTCCAAGACTACAACAAGTGTTACCATCCTCACAAGTACCACCATCTGGGCATGTCACTACTGTCACAGAAACGTCACTAGATTTGATATCAATAAATTTTATGCCAGACTCCAGGCATGTGTTACTAGTTGTATCACAGGTTGTTCCATTGGGACAGCAATGCAAGTGATCAGAACAACAGACTGCATTTGGAAGAGGACAGCAGCCATAATCACCAGTTCCAAGACTACAACAAGTGTTACCATCCTCACAAGTATCACCATCTGGGCATGTCACGACTGTCACAGAAATGTCACTAGATTTGATATCAATAAATTTTATGGGAGACTCCAGGCATGTGTTACTAGTTGTATCACAGGTTGTTCCACTGGGACAGCAATGCAAGTGATCAGAACAACAGACTGCATTTGGAAGAGGACAGCAGCCATAATCACCAGTTCCAAGACTACAACAAGTGTTACCATCCTCACAAGTATCACCATCTGGGCATGTCACGACTGTCACAGAAATGTCACTAGATTTGATATCAATAAATTTTATGGGAGACTCCAGGCATGTGTTACTAGTTGTATCACAGGTTGTTCCACTGGGACAGCAATGCAAGTGATCAGAACAACAGACTGCATTCGGAAGAGGACAGCAGCCATAATCACCAGTTCCAAGACTACAACAAGTGTTACCATCCTCACAAGTATCACCATCTGGGCATGTCACGACTGTCACTGAAACGTCACTAGATTTGATATCAATAAATTTTATGGGAGACTCCAGGCATGTGTTACTAGTTGTATCACAGGTTGTTCCACTGGGACAGCAATGCAAGTGATCAGAACAACAGACTGCATTCGGAAGAGGACAGCAGCCATAATCACCAGTTCCAAGACTACAACAAGTGTTACCATCCTCACAAGTATCACCATCTGGGCATGTCACGACTGTCACAGAAATGTCACTAGATTTGATATCAATAAATTTTATGGGAGACTCCAGGCATGTGTTACTAGTTGTATCACAGGTTGTTCCACTGGGACAGCAATGCAAGTGATCAGAACAACAGACTGCATTCGGAAGAGGACAGCAGCCATAATCACCAGTTCCAAGACTACAACAAGTGTTACCATCCTCACAAGTATCACCATCTGGGCATGTCACGTCTGTCACTGAAATGTCACTAGATTTGATATCAATAAATTTTATGGGAGACTCCAGGCATGTGTTACTAGTTGTATCACAGGTTGTTCCACTGGGACAGCAATGCAAGTGATCAGAACAACAGACTGCATTTGGAAGAGGACAGCAGCCATAATCACCAGTTCCAAGACTACAACAAGTGTTACCATCCTCACAAGTATCACCATCTGGGCATGTCACATCTCTCACAGAAACGTCATCCGACCTGACACGAACATATCGCATTTCGATCTCGTTTGAGTTTAAACACAAACCATTGTCATCATCACACGTGTACCCACTTGGACAGCAATGCTGACGATCAGAGCAGCAAACGGCATTTTCAAGCGGGCAGCAGCCCTCACCGTTCTTTCCTAACGAACAACAAGTCTCCCCATCCGGACAAGTCCCACCACCCAAGCAATTAACACTGTTTACCGGCAAAACCGGAAACAAACCGGAAGCCCCTGGAAAGCATTTTACAAACCCGTTTTTCATCCCGCAATCGAATCCACGCGGACAGCAGTGTATTCCATCCGTGCAGCAAGTAGCATTGCGCATCGCGCAACATCCAAACTGAGCAGAGGCCGCCGACGTGACGCAACGCGTTTTCTCTTTCCCACATTCAGTATCGGCCACATGGACAAAGGGGTCGACTGGAAGGTCGGCCAAGTGACGGCTATAACAACACAGAGGCCAAACCAGCACGCCAACCAATGCCACCAACGGAGCACACGACAATGCCCTTGTCATCTGCAATAACACCAACATTAAAGGGGTTAGTTGTGTGGTGCGCATGCTCGCACGACGAGATGCAACTTATTCATACATTCAAGATTGATTGATGCGTTTGAAGACGTTGAGAGACTGCACAATGGTGGAGCTGCGGATCTTGCAATTTCCGCTTGCGAGATATCAATGAAACACATGACTTGATTTCACGTGATTCCGCATCCTGGCCTCGGGAAAACGGTCTGGGACTTCAAGGCTATGCGCCTTGGTATTATTTATTTATTATTAGTATTATTATACTTTGTCTAATATTTTATTTAATATTTATTATAAAATTGTTTTAATTAAAGTACGACTAATTGTGTTGCAATGCTAATAAAATATTTTTGATATTAATTTTTTCTTAATTTATGTAAACAATATATTAATAATTGATTTTACATTTTACTGTCATATGATAGTTACATACTTTATGTAAAACAATATTTTAAGTTAAATGTGTGTGTGTGTGTGTGTGTGTGTGTGTGTGTGTGTGTGTGTGTGTGTGTGTGTGTGTGTGTGTGTGTGTGTGTGTGTGTGTGTGTGTGTGTGTGTGTGTGTGTGTGTGTCAGTCATAGATACAGTACACACATTGATATATTATAATTCTACACGCAGTCTCATACTACAACAGTAAATTGCATCAAATCAACAAACACATACAAACGCTAATATTTTAAAACAAAAAAACAGTTAATACATTGCAAGCTAATCAACAGTCTGTCAACAATATCACATCGTCTTCTCTCCATTAGAGTCCAGAAATGTAACAAACAATGTTCTCTTCTTGGTTCAATCCCCTCGCACACAAGTTCCCGACGAATCACACTTGAAGCCATTCGGACAGCAGTGCAGATGATCGCCACAGCAAACGGCGTTAGCAAGAGGACAACACTCGTTCACTGCGTTCCTCCCTTTGCAGCACGTGTTTCCATCAGGACACAAACATTTCACACCAACGACGTCATTCCCATCAACCATTTTGTTACTACCTAAAACTTCATGTTTAGTAGCAAACACACGGACTTTACGTCCACCTGCTAATGTCATCGATGCTGAAGGAGCTTTGTTCGGTTGAATGCACTGACCGCTTGTGGAATCACAACTGTATCCAGCTGGACAGCAGTGAAGATGATCAGAACAACAGACAGCGTGAGCTACAGGACAGCAGCCGTACAAGTTGTCAGCGAGATGACAACAAGTTTGATTATTGGAGCACTCTACGTGTCCACCTGGACAAACAATCTCACCAACTGAAAATAAATCAACCGTTTCACTACCCTCATTGTTTGCATCATGAGCAATAGTAATGACAGCATTCTCGTCGTTCGTTTGGAGACTCATTTTGTCTGGTTCGTTTGCAATGAGCTGGAAGAGTGACGACGACTTGATGCAGCCATGCCTAACCATATCGCATTTGTAGCCAGGATCACAGCAATGTATACCATCTGGACAGCAGACGGCGTTTTCAACAGGACAGCATGCGTATTTGCTGCCATTCTTGCAACACGTGCTGACATCTGGACATTCCGACTTGCCGTCTGGACACACAAGGCTCTGAACACGCTCACTCGCAGACTGACGATACGACGACTCGACCGAATGCTTAACTTGTAGTAAATGTTGATCACGTGATACACATTGGTTGTCATCCAAATTGCATGAGAATCCATGTGGACAGCAATGGATGTGATCCACGCAGCACACGGCATCGGATCCAGCTCCACAGCATGCATAACCGCTTCCCGGTGCCAGACAGCATGTCTGATTTGCATGACACGGACAGTCCTGATTCAATCCCGTTTTACTAATTGATATCAACTTCATTCGAGTCGCTTCATGTTCGGTGCTCGCGTGTTTACAGATCTTCCCAGCACATATCATTCCATGTGGACAGCAATGAGCCTGATCAGGACAACACGTAGCATTCACAGCTGGACAACAACCGTAATGACCACCTCCTATTCTACAGCATGTGCTATTGTCATTAGAGCAAAAGCGACCATCAGGACAGTATATTGAACGAGGCGATTTCAACTCAAGTTGACTTGCTGGTTGATCGTCAATGTCACGAGGTGACACACAGATAGTGCCGGAACATGATGTACCTTGTGGGCAACAGTGAATATGATCTGAACAACAGACGGCGTCTCTACCAGCCGGACAGCATCCATACTGACCGTTACTTGCTAGACAACACGTGTTATTATCAGGGCATGATCCACCATCAGGACACGTTATGTGAGGCAATTCCTTGAGTTGAGTTGCAAGTTTTTTGTGCACATCACCGGTAACCTGGTCAGTCTTCAAACACACATTTCCGCTACATGCGTAGCCATTTGGGCAACAGTGAATATCATCAGAACAACAGACGGCGTCTAGTCCAGCCGGACAACAGTTATAGCGACCGCCACTTGTTGGACAACACGTGTTATTATCCGGGCATGTTCCCTCATCAGGACATGTTACACTGTGGAGCAATTCTCTGAGTTGAGTTGCAAGTTGTTTGTGAACATCACCAGTAATGCTGTCCGTCTTCTCACACAAAGTTCCGTCGCATTTGTAGCCGTGTGGACAACAGTGGATGTGA